>NC_057933.1:3095000-3210000 GCF_018555375.3 Anguilla rostrata | reverse complement strand
CAGAAGCACAGGCAGGGGTTTCCCCCCCGTATCTGAGCGCTGATTCCCCCCCCCCCCCCCCCCCCCCGCAGCTCCATGGCGATAAGAAGCAGATCAGCGTGGGGTTCATCGGGTACCCCAACGTGGGCAAGAGCTCCATCATCAACACGCTGCGCTCCAAAAAGGTCTGCAACGTGGCCCCCCTCGCCGGGGAGACCAAGGTGAGGCGCGCGTCATGCACACACACTCCCACAAACATGCTCTCGCACTGTCACACACACACACACACACACTCACTCCCACAAACATGCTCTCGCACTGTCACACACACACACACACACACACAAACATGCTCTCGCACTGTCACACGCACACACACACACACACACACACTCCCACAAACATGCTCTCGCACTGTCACACGCACACACACACACACACACTCCCACAAACATGCTCTCGCACTGTCACACCACACACAACACACACACACACTCCCACAAACATGCTCTCGCACTGTCACACACACACACACACACACACTCCCACAAACATGCTCTCGCACTGTCACACCACACACACTCCCACAAACATGCTCTCACCGCACACACACACACACACACTCCCACAAACATGCTCTCGCACTGTCACACACACACACACACACACACACTCCCACAAACATGCTCTCACACTGTCTCACACACACACACTCCCACAAACATGCTCTCACACTGTCTCACACACACACACTCCCACAAACATGCTCTCACACTGTCTCACACACACACACTCCCACAAACATGCTCTCACACTGTCTCACACACACACACACTCCCACAAACATGCTCTCACACTGTCTCACACACACACACTCCACAAACATGCTCTCACACTGTCTCACACACACACACTCCCACAAACATGCTCTCGCACTGTCACACACACACACACACACACACACACACACACTCCCACAAACATGCTCTCGCACTGTCACACACACACACACACACACACACTCCCACAAACATGCTCTCGCACTGTCACACACACACACACACTCCCACAAACATGCTCTCGCACTGTCACACACACACACACACACACACTCCCACAAACATGCTCTCGCACTGTCACACACACACACACACACACACTCCCACAAACATTCTTTCACACTGTCACGCACACACACACACACACACACACACACACACACACACTCCCACAAACAGCTCTCACACTGTCACACACACACACACACTCCCACAAACATGCTCTCGCACTGTCACACGCACACACTCCCACAAACATGCTGTCACACACACACACACTCCCACAAACATGCTTTCACACTGTCACACACACACACACATACACACACACACTCCCACAAACATGCTCTCACACTGTCACACACACACGCACACACTCCCACAAACATGCTCTCGACTGTCACACACACACACTCCCTCTAACTCTCACACACACACACATACACAAACACGCAAGACACATGCACACACACATACTCCCTCAAACTCACACATCCACACACACATACATTCTTGCACTCACACATTCATGCTTGTACAGACCCATATTCTTAAACAGGTACACACACACACACACACACACACTCTCTCTCTCGCACACACACAGACCCACTCTCTTACAGATACACACACATTCACACACACACACAGACCCACACTCTTGCACAGATACACAAAATCACTGCACTCTAGGACACTGCATCTTTATTTGGCTCAAAGTGAAGAGGTGCCCCCTACTGGGCGGCAGTAGTATAACCATTAGAGACCTGGGCTTGGATTCCCCGGTGATATTTCACCCTTGAACGTGGTTCTTTGCTTGAATTGAATTACCTCAGGACATATCCAGATGAGTAAATGGATACTACGTACAAATGTAAAATTGCGTAACTCCCACTGGATAAGAGCGTCCGCTGAATGCCAGTAATGTGCTGGCTCCGTCAGAGTGGCCACAGCTCCAGCTCTCCCAGGTCTCCCATCCAGACGCTAATTAAGAGCGCGTCTGCTTAGCTTCGGCCGCTTGACAGTCTGGAAGCCTGCGGTCTGCTGTGGCTGCTGGCTGCATGGGACCCTTGGCCACGGCGGCCATGTTGATTCCTGCTGATTGGCAGTTTGGACCAATTTTAATTTTTCTGAGTTGACTCCAGATCAGTGTGGTTCTGTAAGCCTGGGTCATTAGCAGTCCTAAGGGTCAGTAAAGTAGGCCGACCGCACATACAGGGGAATTATCTCGTAACGTGGTTTTGTACTTTCCGTTCTTTGTTTTGGTGGGGGGTTAGGGTTCTTTGGTTGGTACATCCAACAGTTCCTTTCTTGTGTTTTGTTTGGACATCCAGTTTCAGTCTTCAGTTTTCAGTCTTCCTCGAGAGACAAGCTGATTAAGAAATGACTGTTGCTACTTCGAGGAACTGTTTCTGTATTGCTTTAGACGAAAAGGGGGTGGGGGGGGAGAGTAAGTTTTGACTGCAGAGAGTAACCATAGTCACTCCGCTTGAGCCCCTGTCTGGATATGTGGCCCAAACCAGAGAAACCTGGCAGAAAAATCATCACCGTCTCGATGATTATTTTTTTTTTTTAATATACAAAAGCTCGGGCCCAAAACCTCTTGAGTTGTTTACGGTTTCGCAAAAGAGCGTGACGTTGGGATGCAGGGGCGTCCGAGGACAGTGAATTGCTCGTCGGGGAACCTGGTTTATCAGACGATCTTTCGAGTGGGGGCAAAGGTCACCGTCTCCTTTTCACCGCCGACAGATCTGATTGGCCGGTTAGCCCACAGCGCTGTGTCCGCTAGCACGTCCGGCGAGCACCATTACGTTACATTGCAGTCATTAGGCCTACTGAGCGCGTGCGGTCTCTCCCCCAGGTCTGGCAGTACATCACACTGATGCGACGCATCTTCCTCATCGACTGCCCGGGCGTGGTGTACCCCTCTGACGACAGCGAGACTGACATCGTCCTGAAAGGAGTGGTACGTCCGTCTTGTATATTATTATTCGTATATTTTTGGTTTATTTATCTAGAATTTTCACTTCCACCTGGGTGAAAAAGGACCATTTTTCCACCTTTTTTTCCCTAAACAAAACCATTTTGTTTCAAGCGTTTAAAACTGCATTATTGTGTATGTCCCACTTGTAAGCATGTATATACGTAACGATGGTGGTGATCTTTAAAACAAACAGTGTTTGGGTTTTTATAAAAAAAAGAGTTCCAGACCTGGTTGCAGATGAGAGGTTTTTGTACAGTTTTTGCTTGGTTCCTGAAGTGAGCTGATTTCACCCCTCCCCCTCACCCGTCAGGTCCAAGTGGAGAAGATCAAGAACCCGGAAGAGCACATCGGGGCGGTCCTGGAGCGGGCCAAGCCGGAATACATCCGGAAAACCTACCGGGTCCCGGTCTGGAGCTCGGCCGAGGACTTCCTGGAAAAACTGGCGTTCCGAACGGGAAAACTCCTGAAGGTCAGCGTGGCTCGTTTCCCCGGCGACCCCGGGAGAGGGGGAGGGAGAGGGAGAGAGAGAGGGAGAGGGAGAGGGAGAGGGAGAGAGAGAGAGAGAGAGGGAGAGGGAGAGAGAGAGGGAGAGAGGGAGAGGGAGAGAGAGGAGAGGGAGAGGGAGGAGGGAGGAGGAGGGGAGAGGGAGAGAGAGAGAGAGAGGGTCAGGGGAAGCTGGGAAGATAACAGGAGGAGGGTCTGTGCCGATCAGGCAGCTGTGCACGCCCCCCGCGCTGTAAGATAAACAGGACTCGCAGGCGTCTGCGTCTGTGCCGATGCTCAGGCCATGCTTGGCCAGTCGCGTCACCGGGCTGCAGTCTGTGGGTAGGGCCAGGTTCTGTGTGCTCAGGCCAGGGTCTGCGTGCTCAGGCCGGGGTCTGCGTGCTCAGGCCAGGGTCTGCGTGCTCAGGCCGGCTCGCCTGGACAGGGGTCCTCCTCCTTACTGTCATTCGGTTTTTCTGTGAGGCCTAACGTCCATCCTCTCTCTCTCTCTCACCCTCTCTCTGCCCCCCTACCCCCCTCTCTCTCTCTCTCTCTCTCTGTGCCACACAGGGGGGCGAGCCGGACCTCCCCACTGTTTCCAAAATGGTGCTGAATGACTGGCAGAGGGGACGGATCCCCTTCTTCGTGAAGCCCCCCAACACTGAGACAGACCAGGAGGTGAGAGTGTGGAGCAGCACACACACACACACACACACACACACACACACACACACACACACACACACACACTCGATATATTCATGCAGATACACGCGTGTAGTCTGAATGCTCTCTCTCTCTCTCTCTCTCTCTCTGCTCCACAGCGGCAGGAGAGACTAGCAGCGGTGGCAGCGGCCACACAGGAAGTGGGCCCCGCCCTTTGTGAGGGCGAGGGGGCGGAGCCTATGGGAGAGGGTGCGGAGCAGGAGGCCCAGGCTGCACAGCAGCGGGACGGGCAGGTGCAGAAGATCCTCACCTCCCTCCACCAGAACTTCGGCAGGATCAACGTGGTGCCGGACTTCACCGACGAGGACCTGGTGCCCGTGGAGGTGTCGGACATCTCCGACCTCTCAGGGTCCGAGGAGGAGGGGGAGGAGGAGGAGGGGGAGGAAGAGGAGGATAAAGAGGAGGGGAAGGACGGGGGAGAGCAGACGGAAGAGCAGGCCGACGGCTCTGCGGCCACCAGCGCCGCCGCCGCCGCGGACGGCAGGAGTTCGCGCGAGGTCGTCCGGGCCCTGGACGAGAAGATCGCCAAGTACAAGCAGTTCCTGGCCCGCGCCAAATCCAAGAGGTTCTCCGCCATCCGGTACGTTCCGCTGCCCCCGCCCGCCAGCCGGCCGTCTCTCACACACGCGCGTCCTCGGGCTGCCGAGAGCCAGACGCCGCGCCGAGGTGCTCCGAGGTGAACGCTCGGCATTCTGGGTGCTGGCGGCGCTCGTCCCTGCTCGGGGTGATGTACGGCCTGTCGTCCGATCGCCGTCCGGCCCCCTGGCTCTGTTTGTGCGGCGCCCGGTGATGTCACCGCTGTGATTGATTGAACACATCCCCCGTCTGCGCTGCTCCACTGGCCTGTTATCAGCGGTTGGCTGGAATTGAAACAGACCTCCGCTGTTTGTCCAGGGGCAGATTTAATAAAGTTACGGATTTTAAAGTTACTAAACAGATTTAGTAGCGGAGACTCCAGACACTTAATGCAAATCAGGCCTCGCTACAGGAGGCTTTTAAAGGGCTGTTTTATTTATGTTTTTTACCTTATGAAAGGCATTTACAAAGTGAACTATAAAAGATTTTGTAGGTAGAATTCTGCCAAGAGAACAAGGCGGGGGGGGGGGGGGAAGGGGGGCATACGGGAAATCAGTTTAAGGTGAACTCTGGTCTGAAATCAGCATTGTGTCTTTTTATAAAAGCACAAAGAGCAGTTTGGCAGGTGGTGCAGTGGAAGCAGAGATCTGAGGGTGTGGAGGACCAGGCTGGACGCAGTGCTGGACGCAGTGCTGTACGCAGTGCTGGACGCAGTGCTGTACGCAGTGCTGGACGCAGTGCTGGACGCAGTGCTGGACGCAGTGCTGGACGCAGTGCTGGACGCTCTCTGTTCTGTGGGGGAATGAGGGCTCAGAGTGGCCGAATGGCCGCCTCTTGTCACTAAGCGTTCTCACGCCGCTTGCTTTTCATTCCGCAGCATCCCCAAGGCGCTCTCCGAGACGATGCGACCCCCGACAGAGCAGAAGCGCACGGCGCCCACAGAACCGCGCTCACAAGGTGACCCCACTCATTCCGTTCTGCCGCCAGTTTTTATCGTTTTTTTTCCTTTTTCCCCCCCCAAAGTGTCAAAGGAGGAAAGGAGGAATTCTAAACTCTTAGCTTATCCAGAAGACTGCGGGTTATTTAAAAAGCAACTTAAGAAAACAATTTTTTTTAAATCCCTTTCATTGTGGACAACGTATGTCTCTTATGTCTATAAGTTGCAAAGCAAATTATAAATATTCTTTTTAAGTAGTTGAGGGCACACTATATTCCTATCTCACATCCCAGTGCATTATGGGTGCTATTTACAGCAGTAGCTTGGAGCAGTGAGGAAGTGGGGGTTGCTGGTTTGAATCCAGGTTAGGACAATGGGCTGTAACTGTACGTGAGCACTCTACATGATATGAAAGAGCGAATAATAATAATCGGCGATGGAATGCCATAAGCTGATTAATGAGAAACTAAAATTGTTGTCAATATGGTCTGTCCCAGGGACCACGGAGACCAGCAGGAAGAGGAGAGCGGAGGAGGATGGCGAGCAGGGGCCCGTGTCCAAACAGACTTCCAAAGAGGTACCCGCCGTTCCTCACAACGATCATCAGAGTCCTGCAGGGGAAAGAGGGGACCCCCATTTCTCTCCTGGAGGGGAAAGAGGGGACCCCCATTTCTCTCCTGGAGGGGAAAGAGGGGAGCCCCATTTCTCTCCTGGAGGGGAAAGAGGGGACCCCCATTTCTCTCCTGGAGAAGAAAGAGGGGACCCCCATTTCTTTCCTGCAGGGGAAAGAGGGGACCCCCATTTCTCTCTTGGAGGGGAAAGAGGGGACCCCCATTTCTCTCTTGGAGGGGAAAGAGGGGACCCCCATTTCTCTCCTGCAGGGGTAAGAGGGGAGCCCCATTTCTTTCCTGCAGGGGTAAGAGGGGAGCCTCTGTTCTTCTCCCTCTGCTTCATTCCCCGTTTCTCGATTCTCTTGCAGAGGCGAAGGCAGGAGCGCGCTCAGAAGGCCAGGAAGGTGGGGGTGCGGTACTACGACACGCACAACGTCAAGAACAAGAACAAGGACAGGAAGAGGCCCAGGACTGCCCAGGGCAAGGGCAACAGGAAGGGCAAGCGCTAGCCACGCCCAGAGGTCACGCCCCCAGCGGCCACGCCCAAAACGGCACCAAGGCCCCAAACCCCCCCCCCCCCCGTCAAATCACACACCCGTCTGTGCCTGCGTCTCCTGGTTTTTAATCACGAGTTTCGCGATGTCTTAAAACTCCACAGATCCAGGGAAGGGGTGGCGAGGCTTAAGACAGTGTTTCTGTGTTGGAAGCGTTTATTGTACACACCATTTATAAATCCCGTTGTGTGGATATGTATGTACAGAGCCTTGAATGCAATAAACATGGAGAGTATGGACTGCCAGGATTTCATTTTTATTCATCAACAGTACAAAGATTTCAATGGGCCAGTGGATCATTTTTAACTTGTAATATAAAACATTAATTTTTTTTTTTTAACAAAATCAAAAATAATGCCAACGCGGCCACTGTGAAATTGTTTTTTTAACATGCGGTAGGAACTGAACTACTACATTGCAATCTTTCGTACAGGTCAAAGATCAGAGGTGAAAGGTCAAAGATAGTGCAGAGCATTTCTACACAGATGTGTGTATGGCTTTCTGCAGGACTGGTCCATTTGCAGTGTTTTTTCTGCAAGCGTCCCAGACTTAGAAGAGAAAATATTTTTGGTTATGATACCAAGTAGGGAACAACTTATGGCTGTAAATAATTAACAGATATTACATACATTTATGCATTCATAAATCCTAAATAAACAGTAGAGATATGAGACTAAAAACTTATTTAGTAAATTCCTTGTTAATGCCCATTAACTAGGCTTGTGTAACAACTACAGTGAGAAAAATTATTAGTGTGATTTGCATATTTAAACGGTTAAAATGATTTTTGCAAACATAGTTAACAAACATACTTTTTTGTTAAAGTTGAGTCATTTAACAAAGTTATCATTTCCCTTGGAATCTTTATATAAGAACATCATTGGTCCAAGAGTCATTTTGAAGGAAAAAAAAACAGTGATGAACAGAAAATATATGCTGAAAATAGCATGGAAAAAAGAACATTTTCATCTGTCAACAATTTAATCCTTGCAGGCCAAATTAGGACAACTGACGTTTAGCAGAACAGGAACTGCCATTTTGCAAAGCGCTTGAAATGGTGTTATAAACTGAGCTTCCATTCTGTGGATAAAAAGACACAAATAGTGCAATTTTTGCTTCGTTTTTCTGATGTCTGTAGGGTATCGTTTCAGTAAAAATGTATAAAATGGACGTTGAGTCCTTTAATGTGAGGATGTTTGTAAAAACAGTATAAAACGATGGAATATGCCTTGGTGAAGTCCTGTGGTCACTTCTTTGGGGCGACGATGCCCTCCAGTTGGGCCTGAAAGAAAAGAGCACACCTGTGTGTCAGAGGTCAGGTGACACAGGAAGCGCTCTTACGGACAAACGTCATACAAGTCAACATACCTGACGGGTACACTGCATTGAGAAGACTGCATACTGCATACTTTGCGTACTCAACAAGCCTACTCAGTAGTAGGGAAGCGCAATGATTCAAACACGGCCAATGATTGGTCAACATCAGTGTACGTCAAAGAATTTGGAGACACAACCCGTACACCCTGACAGTAAAACATCAACTCAGATGCACAGTGTCTGTCAAATGCATTCTCAAATACAATTCATTTGTATTTGAAATGTTGAAGTCAAAATATGTAAATATGTGTTTCATTTAAAATACCGTACTGTCAAGGAAAAAGAATGTGGAGACACTTCTGATGCGCGTGTCCCCGGGCTGGCAGGAGCGTTAGCACGTTAGCGCTCTCTCTCGGCCGGACGGCCTCACCTTGAGCTGCTGGTTGGTGCGTTTGAGGAACTGGATCTCCTCCGTGTGCTTCTTCTCCTCCACCTGCCGTCTCTCCGTCTCCCGCCTCTCGATGGCCTCGCACTTGGCCTTCTGCTCGTTCACCTGCCGCTCCAGGTCCTTCTTCTCGCTCTCCAACTCCAGTATCTGCGCAGGGGACACAGTGTGGGAGTGATGTGGGACCCAAAATGCAGTCTGCATCTGAAGCTGGATGATGACTCTGGTGCCCAGGGCATTGTGGGAAATGCAGTCTGCATCTGAAGCTGGATGAGGACTCTGGTGCCCAGGGCATCATGGGAAATGCGGTCCACCTCTGTGTGGCCAGCGCAGGCAGTACCTTCTTCTCCAGGTCAGCCTTGCCCTGCTCGGCCTGCAGGGCCTTCCTCATGCCGAAGGCCACGCTGCTCTCGTACAAGGTCTGGTAGGCCGCGATGGTCATGCGTATCTCATCTCGTACCCGTAGCAACAGCAGACCCCTCTCCGAGCAGCTGATGGTCACCTGTCTGATCAGCTCGTCTGGCGGGCAGAAGAGGGGAGGTGGGAGGTGTCGGGTGAGGCATGTACAGCCATGCTCCCAGTGTGTTGTGCTGTGCTGTGCTCAGTTATGTTCAGTTCTAGTCACACTGAAAAGTGAACCTGGTAGACAAGGCAGCACAGCTCTCTGTCTGTGTCTCTGTCTGTGTCTCCGCCTCTGTCTGTGTCTGTGCCTGTGTCTCTGACTGTGTCTGTGTCTCAGTATCTCTGTCTGTGTCTCTGACTGTGCCTCTGTCCGTGTCTGTGTCTCTGTCTGTGTCTGTGCGGGGGGCCGTACCGAAGCACTGCGTGTACAGCTCGCGGCGCACCGGGCATATCCCCGTCTCCCGCGCCTGCCTCTGCTGCAGCTTCAGGTCCAGCAGCTCCTGCAGCTTCACCACGTCCATGCGCGTGCAGGGCGTGCACGACACCTGCTGCACCCACAGCTGGCTGTTATCCACCCACTCCCTGCAGCGCAACGACACGCCGCGGTTAGTGGCGTTGGGGGGTGGGGGGGTGCGAGGTAGGGGAGGTGCAGAAGCGTTAGCAGGGGCGAGGGGGTGGGGTGGCCAAGCAGGGAATCCGTAGCAGTTGCACAATAGCGTTAGGGCGATGGGGGGGGGGGGGGTGCAGGAGTGGCGGGTAGCTTTAGCGGTGATGAGGGGGGCGAGCTAGGGGGGCGCTTACCTTGGTGGAAGCATGGCGTTGAGTATCTCCTCCATCTGCTGTTTGCTGCCATCTCCCGTGGGGCTCTTGGGTTTTGGCGGGGGGGGCACGGGGGCGGTCGAGGCCGGCTGGAGGGGGCTCACTCTCAGAGAACGAGCCTGAGGCGGGGGGGAAAACAACATCGCTCTCATTAGACGCGGTGACATCACCGGTGCGTCAACAGAGGGTAAAATTTAAAGGGACGTCCATTTTGGATTTAAGCGCCGATAAAAATCAAAGCGGTCAAACAGCGGGGAGTCTACGTTGCGCTCGACGTTTTAGAGATGTCCCGTCCAATCGCTAATTGCACCCAGGCTGTATTTACCTTATAAATGCCACACTGAGTTATTTTCCTCTCGGCTTGAACACGCTGTTTGTCACGGCTGGCTCCGGATGAAAGGTACCCAGGTCCTTCAGACAAGTGCGCACTGCTGCTGTAGTTTCAGGAGGCTAATTCCCATCTCACTCATAATTATGCCTTTTTGAAAAGAGACGTTTTGCTAAATCGAATTTGGGAATTGGGAATATACTGCTGTCATCCAGTAGTTCGTTTTTTGGAAAGTTATAGTGCCGTACAACAATGGGGAATGGGAGAGTGAAATTTGTTATTTTTGCTATATAGCCTACTTAAAGCATCTGGATTTGAGTTCAAAAGATTAATATGAGACAAAAGTACAGACAATCAGATCTTATTTAATAGAATTTTCATCGTCTGTACACTTCTGAATTCATCCATCCTACTGCCATCCTCCATTAAATCATCAATAAATACACATGAGCCTGTTCCAGAAGCAGCCATATATGCCCAAGCCAAGACACTACCTCCTCCATAGTTCACAGTGCACAGTTGGGGGGGGGGGGGGTGTTCCTTCCTGTCTCCACACTCTTGGCTTTCCATCACTTTGGTCAAGGCTCATTTTGGTCTGTCCATTAAACTTTGTTCTTTTCTGGTTCATCTCTTTAGAAAATTCTAATCTGACCTTTTTCTTCTTGCTGCAGATGAGGGGCCTCCATCATTCCGTTCTCAGAGTCTTCTGAGGACAGTGGCTAGTGATATTTTCACCCCTGCTCTCTGAAGACTGCTGGTGATGTCACTTCCCATTGTTCTGGGGTTGTTCTTAGGATTCATCTGTCATCAATTGTATTCGTCTTCCCTGGCCAACCTGTTCAGTGTTTAATTCTGAGTCCACCAGTGGTTTCTTTCTTTTACAAGACTTTCCAAAACTTCTGTACTTGATATACCCAGTTTACGTTCTATCCTTCATAATGAATTCTTCTCAGTTAACAGATGAACTGTTTTTCAGCCATAGTTAGTTCTCTGGTCTTCAAGATGGTGTATGCATTCTAATTCCAATCTCCACAGATGAAAACAAAGGTTAAAACTAAAAACAGACACTCACTGCTCTTTAATGTCTGAACAATCCACGCAAAAGGAAACACCTGAGCTATAATTAGCACCTGTCAGTCATCGGTTAACTTACTTCTGGACAACTGAAAATGGGAGGACTCAAGACAAAAACAGCAGCTTCTGTAAAATGGTAAATAATATACTCATATAATTAACGTTCCCATACTTTAGTTTTGGAGGGCGCGCTGTATAGTTCACAAAATAAGGATGAAGATATTGGCCACTAACTGATTTAGAAGGCGATCGTTTGTTCGAATAAATAAATCATGAAAAGATGGAAATATCTACGAATCTGTCCAAAGAAAATCTAGGAAGTTGCTTATGAAGCAGTTCAATCTAGAAGTGTTTTTTCAGGCTGAAAAGCCACATACCTTCACAGGCTATACTTCCCGTAATACCTTTTAACACAGTCGCTTTAACTTTTTTCTTACCTTTGGAGACTTCTTCTCAGTGTTTCTGGTTACCAGAACTGGGGTGTCGTATTTCAGTAATGAATCGGCTGACGGAATCATATTGACAAACTGATTCTAATTCAGTGTATATTATTTTAAATGCTTTTTCAACTAAGTTGGCGATTAGCAGCAGTCAAAGTTTTACTGCGGCAACAAACAACTCCTCCAAGAGTATTGTATACCGTTTCCAAGACAACGGTACTCCAGGGGTACGGCAGCCGTACAGGGAGCAGCACGTTAAAAACAAGACACAAATAGAAACTTCTAATCGTTTTATCTTTGTTGACGCTGGCCACAAGTCTAAGTGCATGCTGTGTGAATGACGTAAATGAATGAATAAATACTGTCCAAGTCTTGAGACTTTTTATGCATTCCATACCACTAACTAATTAGCTAAGTTGGTTAACGTTAGCTTGTTAGCAAGCTAACGTTACCGTCATCAAACGTTAGCAACCTTCCCTAGATTCAGTCTAACATAACTAGACTAATATAGACTAATAAGTCTGTTAGAAAAACAAGAAAGCGCTAGCTAACCGAATTCATCTAAAATAAGCTTGACAAAACACCATAAAAAAATGGAAACTAATTTGAAATAACAAGCACTGCTACAAATAAATTCTCAGCTAGTTAAGACTGGTAAAAACTGGTATAAAAAATATATATAACGCAAATGCGATTAACTTTAAGCGGAACCAATAAAGTCTATGCGTAAGATTTAGCCGAGTCGATTATACAACGATCTAACCGGAAACGGAATGCATTACGGGGACATGTAAACCGGTGTGTGAAATTGGTAGCAATGTGAGGTAATTATTTACCCTTCTTAAAACATTTTCATGTTATGAACTTTATTTCGAAAGCAACAAAGAAAAACCGGTTGATACTTTGGGATAATGGAGAAGGAGAGAAGACACAGAAGGCTCGATTCCCCTCCTCCAGCCCGGGAAAAAAAGATGAAAATCAAAGAAGAGCAACTTAGTCCGGACAGGCCGCAGAGATCCCGGCGCTCGAGTTCGGGGTCTAACGGGAGTAGCTCTAGCCCTCCGCCGCCGAGGAGACGAGCAGACAGGTGGGTGAAATTGATTTTTAACAGGAAAGCGATTGATTGTTTATCGGACATACAGCCCTGTGATCAATTTTTCACACGGATCTTTTTAGCGTAGCTTGGTAACGTTCGTGTCAATTGTGACTATGGTTAGCTTTATTTAGCTACTTTGCCGTAAGCTGGATGCTGCTTAACTAACTGATGTGGTAGCTGAGTGGTATTGCAGCAGTTAGCTACCACTATCAACAGACGCTTCCAACTTTCATCCTTCTAGCTGTTATTCTGACGGAAAGTGACTAACATTAGCCGCTGTTTAGCTTTTGTCGCAACGTTGACTGAAAATTGGACAATTAGTAGTTACACTAAACAGAAACGATTTGATATGTTGTGTTGAATAGGTCGCCTGCTAGAAGAAGAGACAGATCGCCAGCAAGACGGGACAGTAGGTCACCCAGGAGGAAGAGAAACCGAAGTCCCCTCCCGGATAACGACGTTAAAATAAAGCGGGTAACCTAATATTTTACTGAAATAACAAATGGGAAATGTGGTACCTAACGTTATTGATTTGTTATTATGGCATGCGCGCTTTTCAATAAATACTCAGAAGTCTGATATTGGCGATAAATTATGCTGTAGCTTATATCCAGAGGTCAACATAAACATCTATTACTCTGTACATATTACCCATGTCTTTCTCTCTAGAGTCGCCCGTATCTTAAATCATAAGTCTGAGTGATGTTATAACCGCATATCAAGTTTTGTGGCAAGCTAGGGAAATTTAACGGGGATAAGGGCTTACTTTCCTGGCGTATCGCCCTGGTCTTCCACGCCAGAACGCCGCATATTATGTATTACACTTCACCGAAAGGCAAGGCTTCTTGGCTTCAGCACTTACCCGGCCAGACTGACTTGATCTCTACAGTATTCGTATCTGTGACACTGCTGTAAACAGACCCATATGGAGAGCCCATGTGCGGTGGCACTGTTGTATCCTGTCCTGTACCACCTTGTTGTAGACTTCTATATTCTATGGTCTATGGCTGGGCCGGACCAAAACGAGACTATAGAGGCGTCCAGCATGATGCCTGAATATTCCAGAGTACTTGCCTCAGACATGATGAAGGATGGCTTTGAGTCAAGCTAAACACAACGGGTACAAAAAAATAAGTACATGAGATAAACGGTAATTACAATACAAGCACATTTAGCAAGCAGTTGAAGTGACACACGTAAAACGGGTCATGTA
Source organism: Anguilla rostrata (assembly GCF_018555375.3). NCBI lineage: Eukaryota > Metazoa > Chordata > Actinopteri > Anguilliformes > Anguillidae > Anguilla > Anguilla rostrata. The sequence goes on along the minus strand of NC_057933.1, from coordinate 3,195,958 downwards.
TTAAATGGTGGTGACCCCTCCTCTTCTCTCCCCCCACCCCAGGAGCGGGACGATCACCGTGGTGACGAGGAGAGGCGGCGGCGCGACCGCTGGGACACGGCGGACGATCGGCGGGGGGGTCAGGAAGAGGAGCGGCCGCGGTCGGGACACCGGGAGCGTGGGGGCGGGGGCGGGGCCAGGCAGAGGGAGCGCGACACGCAGGCGTTTCAGCAGCAGCAGGCCGAGCGGGATCGCCACGACGACCGGCGGCGGGACAACCGGCGCCGCCTGGAGGCCGACGGCCAGAGCGGAGAGCTCCCCGCCTTCGGCGGCGGCGCGGAGGACGGCGACGGCGACCCCCCCGCCGAGAAGGAGAAGCCCAACTTCGAGCTGTCGGGGGCGCTGGTGGAGGACACCAACACGTTCCGCGGGGTGGTGATCAAGTACAACGAGCCCCCCGAGGCGCGCATCCCCAAGCGGCGCTGGCGGCTGTACCCCTTTAAGAACGACGAGCCGCTGCCCGTCATGTACATCCACCGGCAGAGCGCCTACCTGCTGGGCCGCCAGCGCAAGATCGCCGACATTCCCATCGACCACCCGTCCTGCTCCAAGCAGCACGCCGTCTTCCAGTACCGGTGAGCGCCGCCAGAGCCTTTCAGCACGGGGCCCAGCGCAGCGCAGGCCAGCCCAACACGGTTCAGCACAGTCTAGCACAGTCCAGCACAGGCCCCTACGCAGTTCAGCACAGTCCAGCACAGTCTAGCACAGTCCAGCGCAGAAGACAAAATCACAACACACATTCCAATATCCTGAAAAGTGTAAAAAATGTAGAATTTTCAATTTAGGATTTAAATTGCACCAGACAGAACGAATGAATCCCCTACTCTACATTTGTTTATTCTCAATAAATTGAGATAAAGAATGAAGTGTGCATGCCTACATTAAGACTACTCACCCCCTGCTATTTTACAGTGATTGATCAGCTTTATTGAATAGTAGACTGAGCCCTGTGGACTTGAGTTCCTGTGCAGTGAGCGTAGGATGCCAAAATGGCCGCCTGTAACTCAGATGCTAGTGTGCAGTGTTAATACGCATTACTGGCGCATTCGCCGATCCTCTGTTTCTCCAGGCTGGTGCCGTTCACGCGCGCGGACGGCACCACGGGCCGGAGGGTGAGGCCTTACATCATCGACCTGGGCTCGGGCAACGGGACCTACCTGAACAACAGCCGCATCGAGTCGCAGCGCTACTACGAGCTCAAGGAGAAGGACGTGCTCAAGTTCGGCTTCAGCAGCCGCGAGTACGTGCTGCTGCACGAGTTCTCCGACACCAGCGAGGTGGACGCCCGGCCGCCGGAGGAGGAGGACGACGACGAGGGCCTGGACGAGTGAAGGGGCCCAGGGGCATCGTGGGAAACGTAGTCAAACTGAGCGCTAGACGTTGACTTTTCAAAAACAAGCTATCTCTCTCTCTCTCTCTCTCTCTCTCTCTCTCTCTCTCTCTCTCCCGGAAGTGGCACGGCCTCGTGCTGAAATGGGTTGGGCTGCGTCCAGGGTTAGCGGAACACACTACGCACACGCGTGGGCCAGAGGCAGGCGCTTCTTTAAAGCGGTCCAACGCCAGGACGTCCGGTTATCTCTTCTCAGGTCATTTGTATTAGTGCTGTAGTGCAGTCTGTTCGGTTCATCTCGCGTCCTGTAGCTAACAGTGCTTCTCCAGTCCATGTTCAGCAGCAGTAACCGGTACCCTAAGCAGAAGTATGTATATATATTTTTTTTAATAATAAAAATCTTTGAATAAAAATAATGGCTTATGTCCAGACGGGTTGCTGTAAATGACCCTGGATGTGTTGAACGTGCACCCTGGATGTGGTTTTTCTTTTTTTTTTTTTCTTTTTTTAATTTACGCTCTTTGAACATAGTTCACTCATTTCGGGTGAAAGGATGAAAGAGAAGAAAAAGGTTTCCTGCTTTCATGTATACTGTTCTTCTGTGAGTGAACCTGTGAGCTAATCAGGCCCTGCTTTGTGCAGCAGTCTGTGAGCGAGGCATTGTGGGCACACATTTTTGCCATTGCGCTCTACATGTTTATGTAGTTCTGCAAACATCTGCATCGCTCCGAAAGTTGTGAATAATCTGAATTCTGCTCTGCAAGGCTGTGCTTTTCACCTTTTTTTTTTTTCTTTATACCGTTTTTGAAATCCTGCAGCCTACGTACATTTTTCAGTTTCTTTTTAAATGTTTTTTATTGTACATAAAGATCATATAAAAAATACCTGCGTTTCCAGTAAGTTATTGTGTCCTGTCACTGCACCTGGACAGCATGAAACTGAACTTTCGGCATAACTTTGCAGAGCCAACCTTGAAGCGTTTGTTCTGAACTTGTTAATTATAAGGTTATCCATCAAGTTCGGCCTTTCTGTGTGGAGTTTACATGTTCTCCCCAGTGTCTGTGTGGGTATCCATGCATGCAGGTAGGCTGATTGGAGACTAAATTGTCCATAGGTATGAGTGTGTGAGTGAATGGTGTGTGTGTCCCCTGCAATAGATTGGCAGCCTGTCCAAGGTGTATTCCTGCCTCTCGCCCAATGCGTGCTGGGATAGGCTCCAGCAACCCTGTCCAGGAATAAGCGGGTATAGATAACGGATGGAAGGTTATCCAAGGTATGCCATGAATAGGCAATAGAAGTGCACTGATCACATGTGCATGGCTTTACTCTTCCACGGTCAATTATTAACAGTGTGAAAGTCCAACGTCACTGTGTCTTGTGATAGAGAGATAAAGTATGCCATCGCCCATAACTGTCTACGGTACACAGTCAGAAAAATGCACCACACTCCATAAAGCCTTAAAGCTTCAGAACTGAGGTTTTTTTTTTTTTTTATTACAGTTAACGAGGCACGAAGGAGGCGTCTAGTGCAGATTCTAAACTCGGCTGGTGGACCGAGATTACAAACATGCCGAGGACCCGTAGTCATGAAGCATCTCAAGTAGAAGAGTCACTCTATGTTTCGTGTATTCACATCCTAACTTTACCCATCATCAGCCGAACGGCAACACATATCGGCACTCCAACTCAGAGGCTCTTTTCTTTACTCATTTATTTTCGCGGCCAACGCGGGCCTGTGAGACCCTATTGGGTCTATGTCCCACGAGGTATCGAGCACTCGGTCACAAAATTTAAAACAAATTTAAAATTGTCGAGGCCAAACTGTTATGAACCATTAGGGGGCAGTATTGTCCAACTAGAGGAACGCTAGTATGCCTTGAAAGTGGAAACGCGTCCAAGCTGTTGACGGAAGAACACTACGCAGGTCCACTTTCAATACAATTTCGAGACTGTCAGTACCTATAAACGTGGGTTGGGCTAAAATTAGTCGAATATCACTTCCATCGCTATCCCGGAATTGGTGAGAAAAAGGGTTTGGATTTAAGTTTTTTGGAACCCACAGAGAATTTCTTGTTAACGCTCCAGGTCCGGGCAGTTCTACATGGTTCATGTTTGTATTGCAAATCCTTGTCGAGCTGTTTTAACGAATTGGACGGAAAACTACGAGTTCAAATTCCAACGCAGAAAATTCCAGCGCACGGATGGGGGGTGAAAACATGACCTAGCAACCAACGTGTCTGGTCATGAAATAAGTTGTCCACCGGCCGCCTAAGTGTTAGCTGTTCCTTGAGCGGAAATAACTTCGCAGTACCGATTTTGGGTGCTATAAAGTTTTATTACTTGTTGACTAAATATTTGTCGACCGAATAGCCTACATGTAAGGAAAGGGTGTTTTACATGTATGCACGCATAGTGCGGTGCGTTGTATTTAAATGAAGGTAATTCAAATCCAGGATCTCAAACGTAAACGGAAAGGGGAAGACAGCTGGCAACCAGACAACGGGCTGCGCAAAACTGTCTACAAGACTCTCTCTGTGTCGCTCTCTCTCCCTCCCTCCTTCTCTCTCGCTGACAGAGGCGTGTCTAGAAGGGGTAGGAATGTAGCTATCACGCGTCTTACCTGTATTGTAGAAGGAGCGTGGTTGCGAGGCGGACATATAAACATTCGCTGCTGATTTTAGAGCCATAAAAAAACAATCAGTTGGGCATGGAGAGAACCGACCGCAGGCGACGGAGCCTGCAGGACTTCAGGCGGAGAGATTCTCTCAGAATCCCGGCCGGAAGTATGTGGCAGGACCCCCTGGCCATCGAGCTGAGCAGCGCAAATAAAGGAATCGTCTCGCCGCGCACTCGGTCGAGAGCATTGTCGGTGGTTTACGTCGTGGTCGAGGACGCGTCGCTGCCGCAGACCGAGGAGAACCTGTCGCTGAAGTGCCTGAAAGAAGCGTGCGCCGACGCGCGCGCTGTCTTCAAAACTATTCCCTTCGAAAGAATTGCGCTCGGGACTACGGATATTCTGGATAGCTTTTATAATGCAGGCAAGTGCGGACACGCAGCTAAGTATGTTTATCTGACTGGTCAAGGGAATGACCAATGATTTCGTGGAAAACACCACTGGTTTGGTTTTTAAATATACTTTCTTTTTTTTTTTTTTACAGATAGTCTAGACTAAACGCATGCTATAGCAGTTTGAAAGTAACCTGTTGACAAAAAATGGGAATCCTAATAGCAGCAACAGTTCAACTGACACTGGCAAACTATTTTACACTTCTAAGCAATCCCTTTGCTGTGACTGTTAACGGATCCTGTCTATGTACTACTATGTTGTGATAGTGACTTCAGGCCCAAAGTAATTGTATGATCATGTTTTTTTTCCCCCCAGATGTCGCCGTCGTGGAGATGAGCGACTCCTTTTGTCAACCCTCGCTGTTCTACCACCTTGGCGTGAGAGAGAGTTTCAGCATGACCAATAACATCATTTTGTATTGCAACAAGCAGGACAACGACCTGCAAGCGCTGAAGGTAAAAACACGCACGCGCTTTAGCACGCGCAGATGTTTTATAGGTGTTTCGCTCGCGACGTAGAGGATGACAGCGTTCACGCAGTTAATCAGACTGGACCGAACACCTGCGCGTGGGATATTAATGACATCACAGGTTTCCCTTTTCACCGTTTTGAACGGTGGGTGGTGTTTGTCTTCTCGACACGTCGACTACATTAGAGCGACATTATAGGGTCATCAGTGCTTAAACGAGTAACATAAAATCGCACTAACGGTCAAACTCCAAGAGTAATTAACGTTCTTCCGTTTGAAGACAGCTTCTAGAAGACCAGTGCCTTCAGCGCATTGCTCATGTTAAATATCCTAAAGAAAATGTCAAATGTTATTATTTCCGCAAAGATTCATTGACTATCATTCGACACGCACGAGAGTTTCTGTAAAAGGCCTTTTATTTTTTGAAACGCAACGCTGTGTGACTAATGAGCCTTAAACAGGTCTGGCCAGGCCTTGAGTGCGGAGTCCCCCGAGGGTACGGGATCCTCTCTCAAAATAGCAGGACGGCCAGGATCTTTTTTTACGCTCTATCCTGTTTTTCAGTGCTAACCTCTGCGTCGCGTGCGCAAAATGTGAGCTCTTTTAGTGGCCAAAGTGACCGGGGTCTTCTTGGAGTGCGTTGGAATGTTGCGTAATAATATTGATTGGAAGTTGGACGGATAAATGCCCTCAGTGAGGCAAATTAAGCAACTTTTAAGACTGCTGCCATGTTTGCCAGATAAATCGTGCAACATTTCAAATGAAGTAAAATGGAGAAGCTGTATACATATCTAGCAGCAGCACCCTACAGTGGGGTGAGATCTACTTAGGAAACTGTTTTCTTTGCTCTTACTGTAGTTTAGTAACTTTAATGGACATAGTCATTCAGCAGATCCAAAGATTATTAATGAAAATCAGCTACTAACAAATTACGAAGTGATTTGTTTCTTCTTAAATGTGGTCGGGTCCGGGCACTGTGTTTGTGTGTGTGTTTGTGTAGGTGCGTGCCTGCGTGACGATGTGTGCATAAATGTGTATAATGAGTGTGTGAGTATCTATGTGCCTATGTATCTGTGTGTGAATATGTATGTGCCTGTGTGTGTATAATGTGTGTGTGTGTGTGTGCATAATTTCTGTGTTTGTGTGTACGTATGTGCGTGTTCGTTCGTTGACCAGTCTGTCCCTCTGCCCCCTGCAGGAGCAGTGTGTGTATATTGTGTGTGTGTATGTGTATGTGTATAATGTGTGTTTGTGTGTACGTATGTGTGTGTTCGTTCGTTGACCAGTCTGTCCCTCTGCCCCCTGCAGGAGCAGTGTGTGTATATTGTGTGTGTGTATGTGTATGTGTATAATGTGTGTTTGTGTGTACGTATGTGTGTGTTCGTTTGTTAACCAGTCTGTCCCTCTACCCCCTGCAGGAGCACTGTATGTATAATGTGTGTTTGTGTGTACGTATGTGTGTGTCCGTTCGTTGACCAGTCTGTCCCTCTGCCCCCTGCAGGAGCAGTGTGTGTATATTGTGTGTGTGTATGTGTATGTGTATAATGTGTGTTTGTGTGTACGTATGTGTGTGTCTGTTTGTTGACCAGTCTGTCCCTCTGCCCCCTGCAGGAGCAGTGTGGGAGCTACACCTTCCTGCCGTACGTGGTGTCCCCGCAGGGGAAGGTGTTCGCCTGTGATGCTGGGATGGCCACCAGCATTAAGGAGCTGATGAGGCCCAGCTTCAAACTGGAGCCCCTGCTCACCCCACTGGTGGACCAGCTCGTCCGGCTGCTGGACAGCGTCCAAATAAACTTCAGGTGAGCCCCGTGCTTCTCTCCCATTGGTCAGTAGTGAACTCCAGATAAGCCCTATGCTCGGCTGCTATTTGTCAGTTCTGAGCTCCAGGTGAGCTCTTCGCTGTGGGGGGGGGGGGGGGTGGATGGGGATGGGGGATGCTCCAGGTGAGCACCCCTCTCAGAGGTGCAGGTCAAAGCTCCTGGTACTGTCTGGTGTGGCTTTTGGCAGTACCAGGCAGTGGATCCAGTATTTTTTGTATTGAAGTGTGGGAATGTTGGCAACCATGCACATGTGTTTCCAGCACTCTAAGGTCAACTTTGGAAGCTGACTGCAGGCTTCCCACAAGTCGAGGAAAACCTGGAATATTTTTGATGCAGTTTTCTTGTCCTGGGAAAGGTCATGGAAAGTGAAAAAACTGGAGTCTCCTGGAAAAAACTTTTTGTCCTGGAAAATGTTTTTAGTGTACCATTAAAAGCCAAGAAGATTAAAGGTTTAAGTATACAACCACAATTCTATCCCCCAAGTCCACAATCCAGCCCCCCTCCCAATCACAGTCTCCCCATTCCTGCAATCACGAAAAATAATATCTTGAAAAAAGTGAGGGGCATGTGGTTGGTTCAGCCCTTAATTCTGAGCTCCCTCTCTCCCTCTCTTTCGCTCTCTCTCTCTCTCCCCCCTCCCTCCCTCTCTCTCTCTCTCTCGCTCTCTCTCTCCCCCCCTCTCCTCCCTCCCTCCCTTCCTCTCCCTCTCTCTCTCTCTCTCTCTCCCTCTCTCTCTCCCTCCCTCCACAGTGAGTATTTCCGGGAGTCCGTCCGGCAGGAGATCCGGACCGCGAGGGAGCGCTTCAGCGGGAAGGAGCTGAGCCGGGAGCTGGGCCGGATCCAGAACCGGCTGGACACCGTGGAGCTGCTCAGCCCCGACATCGTCATGAACCTCCTGCTGTCCTACCGGGACGTCCAGGTCAGGACCCCCACCCCCCCCACACAGGCCTGTCCCGCCACTCCCCCCCAAACAGGCCTGTCCCGCCACCCCCCCCCCAAACAGGCCTGTCCCGCCACCCCCCTAAACAAGCATATAGAACTATAATTTTCTAATAGTTTTTTTTTTTTTAATCATGTATCAATCCCATCCACTGGGCACTGGGATTAGTAGCTGTGCAGCACCACTTGAAGCGTGAGTTTGGGGTTGCCAGGTATGCAGTACTGTTGGCTGCAGTGGGACTGGCGGTGGGAGTGCAAGTTTACAGTCACTGATATGCATACCTGGCAACCTCAAGCTCATGCTTGCAGTTCTGTCACTTCACTTAGCATTAATGTTACAAATGGGTATGACGGTCACAAAAAGCAAATTTCCCAAATATTTGGACGATTCTTATAAGGGTTCAGATGACCCAGCAGCGGATGCTGGCTCATGGTTTGAGAAGCGATAGCATAACGGAAAAGGCTTATGATGCTGGTGACCTCAATGGAAAAAAAAAAAAAGTTTCCACAGATGGGCTCTGTTTGTAGAGCATAATGGTTTTAATATGAAAGCATCTCACTTGCTCCTGAGGCTTAACAATGAATAATATATCTTTCCACAATACACGTGTTGTGCACATTGCAGTAACTCAGTAAGAATGTTATTAGAATAATAAAAATGATGGTTTTGTTGCATGTTGCGAGTGTTAGATTTTAATTCCAGCGTCAGTGGTGTGGTGTGGAGGGGCGGGGGGGCTGCTTTTAATGCTGTCAAGCCTGGTGTCAGGGGTTGACTGTAATGCACTGTCACAACAAGCTTGACTGGGGCTTGAATCTGTGTTTAGCATGAGTGTGAAATATTAGCGGTGTCTGGCTCCCAGGCTGAATAATGCATTGTAATGTGATCTGACCCCAGGACTACGATGCAGTTATAAAGCTGGTGGAGACCCTGTCGAACCTCCCCACGTGTCTGGTGGCCACCCAGCAGAATATCAAATTTCACTACATTTTTGCACTGAACAGGTACCTCACTTTTTTTCTATTTTTTTTTTTTTTTTTTTAAATGGCGTTGCATTGTTGGTTTTTGTGGCGGCTGCTTTGTTTAACATATAACACAGTGGATCCATTCAGTGACCGGTTGGTGCGTGTCTGTCAGCTCATTAACCCTGGAGCTCGCTGTTCACTGAGCTCCCATTCCATTCCTGCACTGTCATGCAATGTGAATATTAGCGAATGCAGGAGTTCACGTTCATGACATTCCATCAGACCTTTTCGCCGAAATGTTACCTGAGGTTAAGTCAGAATGCTATTTGTGTGTTGTTTATTTATTTTAATTTTTTTTTGCCATTTAGCTGATTGAACTCCCGATACTGTTTTTAAGTATGTTAAAACTAATGTGGGTGCAGTACACAGTACGAAGTTATACTGTGATGTGAGACTGTGAAAAGTCTGAAGCTTCGCGTTTCAGTCCCACGCCCTGTACGCGTGGAGCCCTGAAGCTGTCCGAGCTCAGGTCTTCCGGTTTACTCTGTGCTGGGTGTTGGATCCGCGGTGTCAGTGTGGGTGTGAAACGGCGTGGGCTCTGCCCGGGTGGGTAACCCTGGCGTGTGTTTCTGCCGGTGCCCGCAGGAGGAATCTGGCGGGCGACCGCGCCAAGGCGCTGTCCATCATCCTCCCCATCGTGGAGTCGGCCGGGAGGGTGCCCTCCGACGTGTACTGCCTCTGCGGGCGCATCTACAAGGACCAGTTCCTCAGCTCCGGGTTCTCCGACACCGAGAGCCGCGACCTCGCCTGCTACTGGTGAGGGCCGCTCCCGACTCGAACCCGGGTCCGAGAAAAACGGGGGGTTCCCCAAACCAGCTGGGCCGTCCCAGAGGCCCAGGGGGGTCCCCCGGAAAAGAAAACAGAGAAAATGTCTGAGTCATTAATATTAGTAACGAATATTTGTATATTTGCAGTGGACACTGGGTAAAGGTGTCTCTTAAAATTGAACATTCTGTTGAGGTGGGGGTGGGGGATCTTAGGTCAGTGAATGGTAATTTTTTGGTATTGAGATGAAAAGTTTAGGAACCCCTGTCCTGAAATGTGCAGTGTAAGTGTGTTGGATATATCGCTGTTTATTAGAATTGTTGTTGGAATTGTTATGTAGGAATTCAGTAAGTCCTGCAGTTACACAAAAAAACTGATCCCTTGGGCCGTTTGGCTGGGAGGGACTATTGCTGAAGCTCAGATGGCCCGTGTTGGGGGAAAAGGTCAAAGGCCCACCCCCCCCCTCCCCCCAGCCCCCCCCCAGTAAAACTGCTGATGATGTCAAGAATGTTGTTTTTGAGCTGGAGTTTCTGAAAGTCACTTCTGGGTGGAGACAGGCAGTGGAACATGGCACTGTCTCAGTGTTCATAGTGAAGACATTATTCTGAACTGAAAGTAACACCTTCTTAGGGTTCATAGTGAAGACATCATTCTGAACTGAAAGTAACACTGTCTTAGGGTTCATAGTGAAGACATCATTCTGAACTGAAAGTAACACTGTCTTAGGGTTCATAGTGAAGACATCATTCTGAACTGAAAGTAACACTGTTTTAGGGTTCATAGTGAAGACATTATTCTGAAATGAACACTGTTTCAGTGTTAATAGCGAAGACATTTTTAAATTAACACTGTCTTCGTGTTCATAGTGGGAACACATGTTCTTTAACTGAAAATAACTCATGATAGTGTTCATAGTGAAGATGCACTATTTTGAACTTTCCACTGTTTCAATATTTATAGTGGAGAAACATTATCCTTCTTAAGATTCAGCTTGCGGGTACACTGTTTTTGTCAGGATCACTCTTGAGCTAGTCCAGCCTCTCTTTAATGTTAACAGAATAAGGGTGAGACCTCCTCTAGCCTCCGGCCAGCCAATCACGTGCCCTCTTTTCTTCTTCTCCTGTTCCCGGCGGGCAGGTACGCCAAGGCGTTCGAGGGCGAGCCCACGCTGCACTCCGGCATCAACAGCATGGTGCTGCTCATGGCGGCCGGACACGAGTACGACACGTCCTTCGAGCTGCGCAAGATCGGTACGCCGCTCGGGGGTGGGGAGAGAGAGAGAGGGGGAGAGAGGAGGGAGGAGGGGGGGAGAAGGGGGGGGAGAGAGGGAGGAGAGAGGAGAGGGGGGAGGAGAGAGGAGTTAGAGAGGAGGGAGAGAGAGGGAGGGAGGTAGAGAGAGAGGGAGAGAGAGGAGCGAGAGAGAGAGGGGGTGTAGAGGGGTTAGAGAGGCGGAGAGAGGGGGGGAGAGGTAGAGGTTAGAGAGGAGAGAGAGAGGGGGGGAGAGAGAGAGGGAGAGAGAGAGAGGGGTTAGAGAGAGAGGAGAGAGAGAGGCGGGGTGGTGTAGAGAGAGAGAGTTAGAGAGAGAGCGAGAGAGAGGGGCGGGGTGGTAGAGAGAGAGAGAGTTAGAGAGAGGCGGGGTGGTAGAGAGAGAGAGAGTTAGCGAGAGAGTGAGCGAGAGAGAGGCTGGGTGGTAGAGAGAGCGCGCGAGCGAGAGAGAGAGAGAGACTGCAGATCCAGCGCTCTCTGGATCAAACGAGCTCTGTGCCAGCGCGGCTGTTTGGTTTACCCGTGACATGAGTAATCAAACAAAAAAAAAAAAAAACGGCTTCTTTTGCCAAGTGTGTACTCCTATCATCCTGGGAGTTTCTGTTGTGGATACACACAGGAAACTGATATCCACCATTTGGGTCTACAGCTGCATGCTGTTGCTTGTCCTTATTCGAGTCCAGTTTAGCAAAGGAATGATAGTTTCCTCTCGACTTTATCCACTGGCTGATTTGAACAATAGATTCCACCCTCCAGATTTCATAATACTGTACTCAGGGACAAGAAACACAGGAATAGGAAACACAGACACCATATAGAGGAGTTTCTTAACTAGTCACTTACCAAGTACCAAGTTACCAAGTTTCTTACCAAGTACCTTGGTAACAACAAATTGAACTACGGCAGCAGTGATTGGTGGATACCTCCTGGCTATGCTGCTTTGAAACCCTAAGAGACCTGGAAATATAGCCAGAAATGATCCACCAATCACCATTGGCATTATTCAGTTTTTTATTACTAATGTACTGTGTGATTGGTTCCTCCAGAGCTCCTCTCTAGTTCCTATGTGAAAGATGTCCCTGTTTTAGTATTCCTGCCAGTATTCCACAATGAAAATAGCGGGAAAGTCAGTTGAGCGGCTTTATGTTTTCATCTGTTGTTGTTGAAGCTGGTTTGTGGGGACAGTCAGAGTGTAAGCTGAAATGTGTGTGTGTGTGTGTGTGTGTGGTTTTTTTGGGGTTCAGGGGTGACTCTGAGCAGCCTCCTGGGCCGGAAGGGGAACCTGGAGAAGATGCAGGACTACTGGGACGTGGGATTATACCTGGGGGCGAGCATTCTGGCCAGCGAGCACAAGAAGGTCATCGAGGCGTCCGAGAAGCTGTACAAGCTCAAAGCGCCGCTCTGGTGAGAGTGTGTGTGTGTGTGTGTGTGTGTGTGTGTGTGTGTGTGTGCACTGTACAAGCTCAAAGCCCCACTCTGGTGAGAGTGTGTGTGTGTGTGTGTGTGTGTGTGTGCGCTGTACAAGCTCAAAGCCCCACTCTGGTGAGAGAGTGTGTGTGTGTGTGTGTGTGTGTGTGTGTGTGTGTTGTCAAGAACAGCAACAAAAAAAACCACATCCTTTTATTTGCTACTGTGGTTCAGTCATTTGGGGTCTTGACCTAAATGTCATTTGTTGAGTTATGAAATGTTGGCAGCATGTGGTGCTGGATAAAAAGTTTTGGTGCGTGTTAAAAAAAACCAGAATGACAAACAACGGACATACAAGGCAGGTGATCTATTAATGACGCAATTTTAACGTAAACAATCAAATCTGACTAACATTTTTTAATGAAAACAATTTGGCTTTTGAGCTTTGAAAGTTTCAAGTTTATATTATATGATTATGAGGAAAAATGAGGACAGTTAATCATGGAAACTCAATGTTGAGACTGTGGCAGAAAACCACTCTCGAACATACAGACAAATGGTACCAAAGACAGGCCATTCGGCCAGTACCAGCCCTGCTGGTTGGCTCCAGTGGGTAGGGTGTAACGGTGTGTACATGCAGCAGTGTAACTGCGCAGGTTTTGGGGTCACTTGCTGTGATGTGGGGACTGTTTTTGAGAGTCTCGTGTCTGCCCCCTGTTGCCAGGTTTGTGGGGTCCATCATGGAGACGTACCTGATTTACCGGCAGTTTTCCAAGCCGCCCGAGGTCCAGAGGCCGAAGCAGGAGATGGTGGACTTCTGGATGGAGCTCATGCTGCAGACCTGCAAGCCCACGCTTTCCACCGCCCGCTGCCCGGTAACCGAGCCCCGCCCACTGGCCTCCCATGCCCCGCCCCCTGGCCTCCAATGCCCCGCCCCCTGGCCTTCAATGCCCCGCCCCCTGGCCTCCCACTGCCCCGCCCCCTGGCCTCCCATGCCCCGCCCCCTGGCCTCCAATGCCCCGCCCCCTGGCCTCCCATGCCCCGCCCCCTGGCCTCCCATTCCCTGCCCCCTGGCCTTCAATGCCCTGCCCCCTGGCCTCCCTAACCCCGCCCTCTGGACTCCCATGCCCTGCCCCCTGGGCTTCATACCCTGGCTCTTTGGACCTCTCCTTGGCACCAATTCCTGCCCTGGATCCCAGGTGCCTGCCATGGGGCTTTGTGACTGTCGGTTCTGTCCTGGCCTGGACCAAGAGTTCCACCCGCCCTGGAGTGGCTGTGGGGAGTCCTGGGCCGTGCAAGATAAACACGTCCTGCCCACCGGTGCCCGCCCTGCCCCACTTCCACCACGCCAACTACCCGCACTTCCCTAACCCCCTCTGATCCTGCACGCCCCTGGTCAGTTTACAACGCTGACATTAAACATCGACTGACATTAAACTGTCGACTTACCACGCCTGGAGCACCAAAACAGCGCTGCTGCGCACACCATACCACACACCTGTACATTTACCACACACCTGTACACTAAAACACACCTGCACATTACCACACACCCGTACATTTACCACACACCTCCACACCTGTACCACACACCTGTACATTTAACGCACGCCTGTACATTAAAACACGCCTGCACATTACCACACACCTGTACATTTAACGCACGCCTGTACATTAAAACACGCCTGCACATTACCACACACCTGTACATTTAACGCACGCCTGTACATTAAAACACGCCTGCACATTACCACACACCTGTACATTTAACGCACGCCTGTACATTAAAACACGCCTGCACATTACCACACACCTGTACATTTACCACACACCTCCACACCTGTACCACACACCTGTACATTTAACGCACGCCTGTACATTAAAACACGCCTGCACATTACCACACACCTGTACATTTAACGCACGCCTGTACATTAAAACACGCCTGCACATTACCACACACCCGTACATTTACCACACACCTCCACACCTGCGCATTTAAAAAGAGAAGTAGAGTGAAAGAGAGAAGGAGAGGTAGATGAATTATTGAAGCGGATGCAGCTGAGACTGCCCAAGTCTGATCGTATTAGACTGGAGAGGTTTACACATATTTATTTTTTAAATAAATTTGATGCTCAATAAATTGGGCTGTGCATATCCCATAATTCCCAGCCTAATTTGGAAAGTCCAATTATCTGCAACCGCAACAGACGCATTCATGCACGGGCCCCCCTGCCGATTCGGGAGAGTGTGCACGTTGCCCTATGGAGTAACAGGCCACAGTCACTCTGGCGTGGTGTGGATTAGAGCCGAGATTGTGGGGCTCATCCGTGCGCTTCAGCACGGTGCCTTAACCGGATGAGCCACCCAGCAGCCCGAGGGTTAGAGTTAGTTTACTCTGATTAACCTGTTATAAACGTGTGTGGGTTTCACAGAAAGGACTGCACGAGTGGACCTTCCCCGCCGCTGCAATTCGGGGAGTGAGGTAAGCATGACTGAGCCCTGCCGTCTCCTCAGGATGCGTTTACACAACTCCCAAACACCTCCCTCTCTCTTTTCCTCCCTCTCCCCTTCCCTCTTTCCCTTCTTCCCATCTCTCTCCCAATCCCTCTTTCCACTTTCCCTCTCTCTTTCTCTCTCTCCCTCTCTCCCCCTCCCGCTTTCCCCGCATCTCTCAATCTGTCTCTCTCTCGCTCTCTCTCTCTCTCTTTCTCTCTCTTTCCCCCTCTCTTTCTCTTTCTGAACCTTGTGTGGAAAAATTTTGCACCCCCTCCCTCTCCCAGTGGAATTGACCCTATTTTTGAGTGTTTCTAATGCGTTCTCTGGGAGCATAAGCCAGACTGCAGAGTTTGTTTTTGTTCCATATTTTCTCCATATCCCCCTTAGCTCATAACACAGCCCTGCAAACCCTGCTAGGCTGCTGCAGTGGCAGCTTCTCTCAGCATTGCCACAGTGTTGGGCAACACTTCTGAATAAATACCTACGCATGTCAAACGTTTTACCGCTAACGCTGTGCTGTGGTGTGTGTGTGTGTAGACAGTCTGTGTTCTCTGTTGCGCTGTGAGGTGGTGTGTGTGTGTGTGTGTGTGTGTGTGTGTGTAGACAGGCTCTGTTCACTGTAGCGCTGTGAGGAGGTGTGTGTGTGTAGACAGTCTGTGTTCTCTGTTGCGCTGTGAGGTGGTGTGTGTGTGTGTGTGTGTGTGTAGACAGTCTGTGTTCTCTGTTGCGCTGTGAGGTGGTGTGTGTGTGTGTGTGTAGACAGGCTCTGTTCACTGTAGCGCTGTGAGGTGGTGTGTGTGTGTGTGTGTGTGTGTGTGTGTGTGTAGGCAGGCTCTGTTCACTGTAACACTGTGAGGTGTGTGTGCTCACTGTTTTCACCCGCTGCTTACACTCGACTCCTTCTCCCAAAACACAGAGCAAGCCTCTAACGCCCAGGGCAATTGCCCGTGTGTATGTACTAGGGCATGTACTGGTGAAAAGCAATAAAACCCACTGCTGTTGTTTTTCCTTAAACCCCCCCCCCCCCCACCCCACAGCGTGTCAAAGTTCGACGGGAGGTGCTGCTTCCTGTACGTGCTGTACAACTCCGACGACTTCCAGCTCTACTTCCCCAGCGAGCTGCACTGCACCGGGTAAGTTTTCCCGGGAGAGACTCCGGAACACCGCCAGGAATGGGGGGGGAGTGGACCCCTCGCTCTTCCCAGCATGCTTTGCTGCGCCGCCCGTCATAGCCTTAGCGGGATGTTGTGTTTCCTCCTTCTGTTCCTCTCTGTCCTGCTGGGGTTTTGGTCGTCCCTTTTCTCTGGAATGTACTTACAATATGCCGGGACTCTGTCGACTATTTTTTTTGTAAATGTAGTGATAATTATTTTTGACAGCAGTGTGTTTTTAAAAAAAAAATTATATCGCAATATCTGAAAGCGGTAATGCTTTCCAACATGCATTCCAACAGTTGTGAAGAGTTGCAATGTACCTGGTCATTTTTCATTTAAGTTCATTTCTGAGACTGATGGTGAAGGTGTGTCACAAGCTTGGGTTGGAATCTTTGAAAATCGTTGAAATTACGGGAATGTCTTTACCCCACCCTTATGTTTTGGGTAGAGTCAGCCACGCCTGACCTATGTTTCAGCTTTGAAGGCTTTCCTTGTTGTTGTTGCCCTCTGACATCCTTAACCCTTCGAAGGGTTGGTTTTCTGGAGTGTGTTCTCAAATATTCAAATCAGCGTTCTGTATTCAGTGTTTTCTAAAAACATTCCAGGTCGGTGTTCTAGAACTCCACTGTTTTCGGTTGCCAGCAGTGACTGTTGCATCAGCATCAGAATGTTCAGTTTAGAACATTCTAATCACATATTTGTGATCTCCATCTGTGAGGACTCATATTAACTCTCTCTGGCAGCTCTTATGCAAACTTGCAATATGGTAAATAGACTGCATTTATATAGCGCTTTTATCCAAAGCGCTTTACAATTGATGCCTCTCATTCGCCAGAGCAGTTAGGGGTTAGGTGTCTTGCTCAAAGACACTTCGATATGCCCAGGACGGCGTTTGAACCGGCAACCCTCCGACTGCCAGACAACCGCTCTTACCTCCTGAGCTATGTCGCAATATATTGTCATACTTAGGATATGAATATAGTTCACAGCATTTCATTTAACAAAAATAATATATAGCCATATCTAAAATCAGCAATAATGTGTAGATTTGCCCATAAATTCTGAAGTGCTAGAGTATATTGATGATAAGTTTTATTTCAGTAATTTGCAGCATATTGCATTTCCGTAAGGGGAGGTCTGCCAGTTACGTCTGTAATGAATAACAGATTTGACCCAACTGGCAGTGTGACCAATGGGAAGGAGTTTAACGCCACGCTCTGTGAGCCAGCATCATAAACAAGTTTCGCTCATTGTGCGCGAAGCCGATTATTTCTTTCATCGTGGGCGTGCTTGACGAACCCTCTCTGCGCGACGGCGTGTGTGACTTTCAGGAACTGGAAAAGCTTGTATTTCCGCGCTCCGGAATAAAGGTAAATAAAGGGCCTGTTGGTTTCGGGCCAACCATGAGCAAGCGCGAAACGCAGAAACTGAAAACTCATGGAAGCCAGCGCCACTCTGCAGTTTCCGTGTGTAGATTTAGGCGCGTTTCTGATTGGATGAGCGCGTTCTGAGAGCGCTGGAAAGTCGGTTGTGTGAGGTACTGGTGCACTGTGTTGTGTCCCTTTTTGAAAAGCTCGAGAACCATTTTTTGTCTGATCAAACTGAATGTTTCTCTGTGTGTTTGTATGTGTGTGTGTTTGTGTGTGTGCATGTGTGTGTGTGCATGTGTCTGTGTGTCCTGTTTTGTGTCTGTGTATACATGCCTATGTGTCTGGTTTTCTTGTGTGTTTGTTTATGCTTGTGTGTGTGTGTGTATTTTTGTCTGTGTGCGGGTTTCTGCATTACTGAATGTGTGTATATGTGTGAATGTTAATGTGTGTATGTGTGTCTTTTTCTCTGCCCATTAGATTTTGTGACCTGGTGAACTCCCTGGTCCAACAGAAGGAGGATATTGTGGATGGCAACGGCCATCTTTGTGATGGGGATATGGAGGTGAGCTCCGATCTGTTGTTCTCACACAGTGGGGTTATGGAGGTGAGCTCCGATCTGTTATTCTCACTCACACCTGATTTCACAGCCTGGTGCTGCTGCTGTCGTGGGTTAATGCACTGAAACCAGTGCTTATAAGGCCAAAGTCCTCAAGCACTTCCGCTCTTAGTGCCGTAGATGTGAATCAGGCTTCAGCTTTTCTCTCTCTCAGCCACCGCAGTCTCTCTCTCTCTCTCTCTCTCTCTCTCTCTCACACTCTGGTAATTCACAAGCGGGTGCACAGAAGGTTCCTCTTATTAACCTGGCCTGAGAGAGGGAAGCTGCAGTATTTTATGAATGAAGTGCCTGGTCATACGTTTCCTCTCTCAGACGCTATTGGCCGGCCGCTCTTGTGTCATCTCCCCTGAAAATATTGCATCACCCGCGTATATTGCAGTAAAAAAAAAGGGCCTGTGGGAAATCCTTAATGATGCGTTTGCCTTGAAACTACGCCCCCCCCCCCCCAGTTCGTGTACGAGACCACTGAGAGCGGGGACAAGGTGGTGCTGGGAAAGGGGACGTACGGAGTGGTGTATGCTGGGAGGGACCTCAGCAACCAAGTGCGCATCGCCATCAAGGAGATCCCCGAGAAAGACTCCACGTACGTACAGACACCGCCTCATTCCCTGCAGTGCGGCTGTGCTGCTGCGTAGTGTGTGCGACTGTGCTGTTGCGTAGTGTGTGCGACTGTGCTGTTGCGTAGTGTGTGCCCGTGCTGTTGCGTAGTGTGTGCGACTGTGCTGTTGCGTAGTGTGTGCGACTGTGCTGTTGCGTAGTGTGTGCCTGTGCTGTTGCATAGTGTGTGTGCCTGTGCTGCTGCGTAGTGTGTGGGACTGTGCTGTTGCGTAGTGTGTGGGACTGTGCTGTTGCGTAGTGTGTGCGACTGTGCTGTTGCGTAGTGTGTGCCTGTGCTGTTGCATAGTGTGTGTGCCTGTGCTGCTGCGTAGTGTGTGCGACTGTGCTGTTGCGTAGTGTGTGCCTGTGCTGTTGCGTAGTGTGTGTCTGTGCTGTTGCGTAGTGTGTGTGCCTGTGCTGTTGCGTAGTGTGTGACTGTGCTGTTGCGTAGTGTGTGCCTGTGCTGTTGCGTAGTGTGTGTGTCTGTGCTGTTGCGTAGTGTGTGTGCCTGTGCTGTTGCGTAGTGTGTGACTGTGCTGTTGTGTAGTGTGTGCCTGTGCTGTTGCGTAGTGTGTGCGCTGTGCTGTTGCGTAGTGTGTGCGACTGTGCTGTTGTGTAGTGTGTGCCTGTGCTGTTGCATAGTGTGTGTGCCTGTGCTGCTGCGTAGTGTGTGGGCTGTGCTGTTGCGTAGTGTGTGCGACTGTGCTGTTGCGTAGTGTGTGCCTGTGCTGTTGCATAGTGTGTGTGCCTGTGCTGTTGCGTAGTGTGTGCCTGTGCTGTTGCGTAGTGTGTGCCTGTGCTGTTGCGTAGTGTGTGTCTGTGCTGTTGCGTAGTGTGTGCCTGTGCTGTTGCGTAGTGTGTGACTGTGCTGTTGCGTAGTGTGTGCGACTGTGCTGTTGCGTAGTGTGTGCGACTGTGCTGTTGTGTAGTGTGTGCCTGTGCTGTTGCGTAGTGTGTGCCCGTGCTGTTGCGTAGTGTGTGTGCCTGTGCTGTTGCGTAGTGTGTGTGCCTGTGCTGTTGCGTAGTGTGTGACTGTGCTGTTGCGTAGTGTGTGCGACTGTGCTGTTGCGTAGTGTGTGTGCCTGTGCTGTTGCGTAGTGTGTGACTGTGCTGTTGCGTAGTGTGTGACTGTGCTGTTGCGTAGTGTGTGCCTGTGCTGTTGTGTTGCGGTGTACCTGCGTTGCTGTGCTGTTGCAATACCCGTTCTGTTGTGTATGATACGGTAATGTGTTCTGGTGTCATTCATTGTTTTTGTTCCTTCTGGGTTATCAATCTGAACATTTCTTCAGTCGCCATGGTGATGGTGTTACCCTCTAACACCAGGAGTCCTGACCCTGGTCTCTACTTCCCTGCATGCTGGCTTTAATGTGTCTCATCATGAGCCTGCTTTTTGTGTGGAGTGAATGAATGTGTCTCTGTCCTGAGTGAATGAATGTTCTGCTGATGTTCTCTGTCCTGAGTGAATGCATGTGTCCCTGTAATGAATCTGTTCTCTGTCCTGCTGGTGCCCAGGTACTCCCAGCCCCTCCACGAGGAGATCGCTCTGCACAAGCGGCTGCAGCACCGGAACATCGTCCAGTACCTGGGGTCCGTCAGCCAGGACGGCTTCATCAAGATCTTCATGGAGGAGGTCCCCGGAGGTGAGGAGCCTGCTCCCGTCTCTGCGCATGGGGGGTTGGGGGCGGGGGGGGGGGGGGCCTCCCGTCTCTCGGGGTATTTCCGATGCGCTTGAAATGCTGCCCGTTCCTTTTTTACGCTGCTCTTGCACGCGCCGAGCTCACGCCTTCCTCTGATTTCTGTCTCACTTCCTCTTGGGCCTGTGTGGGTGCCAGGAAGCCGTGCCTGGCAGGAGGGCAAGTTAAAACAAGAGAGACGATTATATGTGATGACATCACTGGATTCCAGGAACCTAGTGGTGTGTGTGTGTGTGTGTGTGAGACAGTGTGCTGAAGGGTTTTGTTAACAGGAAGTAAGGCTGGCTGGTGAGTTCATGATAAATATAGAAGAAAAAATCTGAGAAGATTTCGCAGTATTTCACAGTTCACTTAAATAGATACAAATGGCAGTTTGCGGTATAGCAAGTCTGGCTCCAGTGTCATGTGATCAGCTCTGTACTGTGTGGATTTAGAGGGGAAACGGCTTTGAATCTGTCCATGAGTCCTTTGCTCTCACCTGTGCATGTTGTGACCCTGTGCCTCTCACCTGTGCAGGTAGTAACCCTGTGATCTCACCTGTACAGGTAGTAACTCTGTGTTTTTACCTGTGCAGGTAATAACTCTGTGCTTTTACCTGTACAGGTAGCCTGTCCTCTCTCCTGAGGTCTAAGTGGGGTCCCCTGAAGGACAACGAGGCCACCATCATTTTCTACACCAAGCAAGTCCTGGAGGGGCTGAAGTATCTCCATGACAACCAGATAGTTCACAGAGACATCAAGGTAGAGTAATTCAGAGTCCTGCTGCTACAGACCACAACAACAATAATAATAATAATAACAATAAGAATACATTTATTAAGTTGTTTCATTTTATAATCTCCAGGTTTTGTGCTGTAGTGTGCAGTTAAAACATGAAAGAGCATATAAGGAAAAAATATGCATACGCAAACATAAAACAAAACAAAGCCATTTGGGTAAGATCTGCTGCCCCAGAGGCTGCCTCCCGGCTCCTCTGTGCTGCTGTACGCTGAGTTAGTGCTGCTCCGTGCCAGAATATGGCAGAGATCGTGCGGAATGCCTTTTCCTTCTGGAATGCGAGGCATGCACTTTCAGTTTTCCCAGTACGCAGGCAGTGTACAAGTCTTTTTTTGGTTAAGGCATTTATTTAATTGTGGCGCGGGCTAATGCACAAGCTTCCTCCGGCCAGCTGGGAGATGGGGTGTGTTATTATGGTGTTCATACCATAACATAACATAGCGACAGGGACAGGCCATTCTGCCCAGCAGTGCTCTCCATTTTCCTGACTAAATTGGACCTCGTGTTCCGATTACCTGAAGGCTAGAAGAGTGTCTGTTCACAGTCCCATCTGTCAATCGCGGCTCTATGGCCGCTGTAAGGCACAGTGATCCGGCGATTGTGACGGTGACCTCGACAAACACAGTGATTGGTCATCACATTTAGTCTGACGCTATAGGGCACATGGTAGATGAATATGTAATATGGTCAGTTTACCCGAATGAAAAATAAGCGTGCCGGGTGCAAAGGAACGTGTGAGTATTTATGGTTGAAATAACGTAAGAAATTATATGTGGTTTCGTTGTGCCACAGAACCAAAGTCAACGATACATAGTTTTTTTGTTTGTTGTTGTTGTATGTTTTAGTTTGTTTGCCATTCAGGCTGGTAACATGAAAAAAGAAGTCACCGTTTCATCTACAATAACCTTCTGAAGGGTCTTTAGGTACAGGGTAAAGATGACTGTTGGGTAACACATTAGATTAAAAGAAAGTAAATTTTATTAGCATTGCCATCGAGAGCACTGGCTGTGGTGGGCTGTGTTCCTGAAGCACACTCAGGCTGGTTTTTGAGGTCATTTTTATAAATCCTGATTCACAATACGTTGAATTACATGAAGTTTCAGAACAGGGTATTCTTTTTGTAATGGGTTAATCTCTCAAACCGTTGCTGTGCAGGTTTTGTGTGATTGGCACTGCTTTTGCATTTTTTTTTACATGATATTCCGCTGAAGCAATGCAGGTTCATCCTTGCCTTGCTCAAGGGGACAGTGGCAGTATATCCTACCTGGGACTCGATATCAGCGATTGCACTCCAAACTGGTTTAGAGCCGATGCGTTTATTGGCCGAATCTTGTTTGCCGACCGATAACACGTGTGGAGCCACCTGCTGTGTGAATCGTGGTATTGCAGTAGGCTAAACAGTCTTTCACGAGCTGAAGTATTTCAGTGTTGACGTTGTTCCTTTGGACACACTTGTGGTCGACACAGTGGAGAAGTGTGACTGAAGGTGTGGCTAAACCTTACAGATAAGCCGGTTAATGTTTGACATGTTTTTTTTTTTTGTTGTTTTTTTTTTTTTAAGATGAGCAAGCATTCCAGGTTTCAGGGTGTGAGAATAGTGTGTCTGACCCGAAGGTCCTCTGTGCTCCCATTGGTTGACAATATTTCCTCATGACTCATGAGTCAGGCTCGGTTTTCCCCAGTTTGCCGATCGCACTTCTCATGTCTACCGGAAAGGTTAGGATTATGGTGATAGTGCTCTTCTGGAGTTCCCCAAGGGCCAGTCTGAGTCACTCTCCACCTGTTCTGTCTGGCCTCCTGACTGAGTTCTGTGGCTATTTTTATCAGTTCCATGTTACACGGTCATGGTTTCCTGTGCAACTGTTGTGTTGACTGTTTCTCTCCCAGGGTGACAACGTGCTGATAAATACGTACAGTGGAGTGCTGAAAATCTCTGACTTTGGCACCTCCAAGAGGCTGGCCGGCATCAACCCCTGCACGGAGACCTTCACAGGTGAGTCCCCTGCACAGACACCTTCACAGTTGAGTCCCCTGCACGGAGACCTTCACAGGTGAGTCCACTGCACAGACACCTTCACAGTTGAGTCCCCTGCACAGAGACCTTCACAGGTGAGTCCACTGCACAGACATCTTCACAGTTGAGTCCCCTGCACAGAGACCTTCACAGGTGAGTCCACTGCACAGACATCTTCACAGTTGAGTCCCCTGCACGGAGACCTTCACAGGTGATCACTGCACAGCTCTTACATTAGTCCCTGCACGAGACCTTCACAGGACTCTGTACAGGTGCTCCACCTGCCAGCCTCCTGGGTGAATAACGTGAACCCGGCGCTTACTACCACTCACTGTCTGGCTCACCTGACCGGCTCACCTGTCCGGCTCACCTGACCGGCTCACCTGTCCCGTTTCAGGAACCCTGCAGTACATGGCCCCCGAGATCATCGACCAGGGTCCCCGTGGTTACGGGAAGCCGGCGGACATTTGGTCGTTGGGGTGCACCATCATCGAGATGGCGACGGGAAAACCCCCCTTTCACGAGCTGGGGAGTCCCCAGGCGGCCATGTTTAAGGTGCGGCCTGCCCTCAGTCTGACCTCTTTTACAGTCCCCCCCGATTACTGTGGGCTCAAGTAGTCCAGTTCTGTAATGAAGCGATAAATCCACATGTGTTCATGAACACTCTTTCAATTTGAGCTCTTTATGAGTTACGTATTCATTAAGAGCATTTAAAAACAGCCTGTTTATTTCTTAAATCAATGTGTGGGGATGTCCATATCCTCATAGGTGCTAGCTCAAAATGCTTGTATTTTAATGTATGAAAGGTGCTATGTAAATAAAGCTATTATTATTATTATTAGTTGAAAAACTCCAAGTGTTGTAAAGTTCTTTGTATGCGATATTCACAGCACCTTAAGAATATGACGCGTATATAACACAAGTCCTGTGCTTCTGTCTCAGGTGGGCATGTTTAAGATCCACCCCAAGGTTCCGGAGTGCATGTCGGAGGAGGCCAAGGATTTCCTCATGCGCTGCTTCGAACCCGACCCCGACAACCGGGCGCCGGCCTCCGAGCTCCTCAAGCACTCCTTCCTCAGGTCCAGCAGCCGCAGGAAGGCCAAGATGGCCGCCGAGGTGCCGAAGGACGTCGCTTTGGGTAAGGCGAGAATCCCCGGATCGATTCGAGAGACAGGCCCAGTGCTTCAAACCTGGTGGACCAAAGCAGTTTTTATTCACAGCCCGGCTGTGGGAGAAGAGAGCTTGTTACGTAACGTTCAAAGGCAACAGGACAGAGTCCCTTATAGAGTCACGTGACATATTTGCAGGAATTCGGTTGGCAGTATGATGTCATCAGCCTTGCCCTGATTAGACCGGAATCCCTGCCCCAATCGCAGGAAGGTTCTCTCTGTGCTCCCATTGGCTGAGCAGATTTCTGCATGACTCATAAGTCGTGCTCGGTTTTCCCCAGTTTGCCGATCGCGCTTGCCGTGTCCTCCGGAAAGGTTATGTTTACGGTGATAGTGCTCTTCCGGAGTTCCCCAAGGGTCAGTCCGAGTCTCCCTCCACCTGTTCTCTGTGACCACCTTGTCGAGTTCTGTGGCTTCTTTTATCGGTTCCGTGTGCACCGTCACGGTGTTCAACGTCTCCTTTATGATGAACAGTTTTCCCACATTTTACAGCTTTGGTAATTTAGCATATGCTTTCAGTCAAAGCTCATTTTAACACGAGATACTGTAGGTGTCATAGAAGTGTCCGTGTACCTGCGATGCAAAGAGAACTCTCATCATCAGTAGCAATGCCAAGCAGGAGCGTGTACTGAATTGTGCCCTCAGTGTTAGGTTTCGTAGATTGTTCGGTTAGTCTATGCCTGCTTGTTGTTTGTAGTTTAAGCTATGAGCTGAAGGGACAGTAAGGAGGGGACACCTGTAGGTGTCAGTGTCATCCTGAGTCATCCTGTGCAGGTGACTACCACAGGAGTCTGTCTGTACCCATCGCCATCACGGTGGAAGACACCAGCGAAGAAGATAGCGTTGGAATTGACCTCTTCTGCTCCCTGGACCTGAGGAGGACCAATCCTGGCGTGCGACTGTGTGACATCGCAGAGAGCCTGCCCACCAACAGCTTACTGTCGTGAGTGACCCCCCCCCCCCCCACACACACACACACAGTATTACAGTTTTGGCTACATGGCCATTTGAATCAACTTTATTGGTTAGTTGAGTCAGGAGACTTAGTGCCTGATACAACACATAAAGCCGGATGTGATCTTTGAGTCTGTGTGTATAAAAACACTTGAATGCCCAAAATACAAACATTCCAGGATTTCGCAAGACGCCCACACTCTCTGTGAATCAGTCAGTTTTTTGGCATCGGTGAGAGAGACAGAGGCGTCTAATTTAGGTGTGGGTGCTTTCCTGCCTTGGCCCCTCCCCCTGCTAGATCTCTGGAGGTAACTACCTGTGGCCAGAGTTCTCGCTGAGGTGTGGAAGCGTGTGGGCATGTGGCTTTGACTGCCCAAATCTCCCTCTCTACGCGCACTGGCTCGTTGCACAACCGGCTTCCGGCTGCATGTGAGCACAGCGGGAAGAGGAAATTCCGGTCCAGGATTGCGTTCACGTGTAGGCTTCTGCACGAGTGGGTGTTTCCGGAAAGCTTCTCCCCCCCCACCCCCACCCCTCCTGTTACGGGTCAGAACACGCCCTGTGCTCCGCCTGCCTATGCTGTGTGCCAAACAGTCCCCAGCCCTGCACCTGCAGAGCCGCAAGGCATGCTGGTCCCTTGTGATTCAGCACTTTATTTACTTGCTTTTTAAGTCCTGGGACGTGTATCATGAATCAAGACGAGTGAGTTAGCTGGACGACTGCACCGAGTAAAACCCGGAGCCCTCCCAAATCTGGAACATGGACTGAAGTACAGTGCAGTCGTCCAGCTAACTCAGTAATCCTGCTTTGTGATATCGGCCGCAGGTCCTGGAAAGCAGTATTGCACTACTGCTGATTATGCTGTTACAGGTCGACTGTAGATCTTTCTTATTTTAAGATGAAAAGCAAAGGCGCTTTCCCCCCCCCCCCCCACAGGGTGCCAGATGACCCCTCCCTCGATATGGGCAGCCCCTCCTCCACAGATGAGAACCTGGGCCTCTTCCTCCTGAGGAAGGACAGCGAGAGACGGGCCACCCTGCACAGGGTCCTGACCGAATACATCAACACCGTGGTGTCCAACCTCAGGGAGAGCTTGCCGCAGGTAACACACCTGACCCCTGAGCCACACCCCAAAACTGCAGCCCTCGCTAATGACCCTGCTACAGGTAACACACCTGACCCCTGAGCCACACCCCAAACCGCCACCACCACTAATGACCCTGCCGCAGGTAACATACCTGACCCCTGAGCCACACCCCAAAACTGCAGCCCTCGCTAATGACCCTGCTACAGGTAACACACCTGACCCCTGAGCCACACCCCAAACCGCCACCACCACCACCACCACTAAAACACACCTGACCCCTGAGCCACACCCCAAAACTGCAGCCCTCGCTAATGACCCTGCCGCAGGTAACACACCTGACCCCTGAGCCACACCCCAAACCGCCACCACCACTAAAGACCCTGCCCCAGGTAACACACCTGACCTCTGAGCCAGTGCCCCCCCACCACACTGCCACCGCTGCCACTATCACCAAAAACCCTGCCCCAGGTAACACACCTGAACCGCCTGAGCCCTCTCAGTCCTGCCCTGCCTGTCAGCCGCTGGTGACCAAACATTTACATTTCAGCCAGGTTCTCTTATCCAGGGCCACGCGCGCAGCTTCGTCTTTACACGCAGGGAATTTACTCAGCTGGATATTTTCAGAAGCAAATTCAGAGTAAGCAGCTGGGATTCAAGCCTGCAACCTCTGCATTATAAGCCCTGTTTCCCCAGCCACTTCCCTGCCAACCGAACAACGTGCCAATGTTCTATGCAGCCCCATGGCTTTGGCTCAGGACGGTCTGATTGTAGTTATCCGCCTGTAAAATGTAAGGATGCTCTTGTGTTTCAACTGTAAGTGATACGCTGATAGTGTCCTCAGATGCTCTTGCTTTGGGTTAACTGGCCAAAGATGCTGTTTGAGGAGGTGGGTGTACAGTCTGTGTTTCCTGTTGCCAAAATAATATTTACGCTGGTAACCGAGAAACCGCATGAAGGTCAAAGTGTGGCTCCTTCTTCCTTCTGCTGCCAAAACCACAGGTGACGTGTTTGTGTGTGTGTGTGTACGTGTGCGTGCGATTGTGTACCCACCAAAACTGAGTCAAATAAATTCGCTATTTGATAAATTCTTTAGATATCAACAAAATTTGAAAACAGTCCGGAAGATCTCAGATCTTTTCGCATAACCAAAATAAATCAATAACGACGGATGAATTCAGAATATGGGTGAAAATACGTCCAAAATTAAAACTGTACTCTGCCAGGATTTTACTGGTGGCCAGAGGTCTAAAGTATTTCAGAGTATAGCTCTGTTCTGTTAGCTCTGGTACGCTCTATTTCAGAGTATAGCTCTGTTCTGGTATGCTCTATTTCAGAGTATAGCTCTGTTCTGGTATGCTCTATTTCAGAGTATAGCTCTGTTCTGGTATGCTCTATTTCAGAGTATAGCTCTGTTCTGGTATGCTCTATTTCAGAGTATAGCTCTGTTCTGGTATGCTCTATTTCAGAGTATAGCTCTGTTCTGGTAGCTCTGGTGTGAGTGAGTACACTTGTGCCAGGGTTCTCTGGTTGTCCGTTTCCTGTGGATGTGTCTGAGCATTTCTCCCTGTCTCTTCGGGAATAAGGTATTTCAAATAAATTTTAAGGAAGTACAGCCCTGTAATTAAAAAAAAAAACTTTACATTTCTGACGTGTGAGTGTTATGCCACCTTCAAAGTTTCTCTTGACGCAGTTCCTTGATTCTTCGAAGTGAACATAAATTATCTCATCTGGCCCAGATCTGGTGCCCAAGGGCAAGCATGCTTACTCACTGTGGGATTTTTTTCAGCGTTCTATTTCTTTTGTGCGTATGTGTGTCTGAGCGTGTGTGTGCATTTGAAGCGGTCCATTTCCTGTTTGCGTGACTGAGTGTGAGTGTGTGTGTGTGTGTGTGTGTGTGTGTTTCTTTCTCTCGATGTCTCCTTCCCGTGTGGCAATGTGAATGGGATGGCAGTGTGGTATATTGGGTAGGCTAGCTTGCAGGTTCGATTCCCATGTAGGACACTGCCATTGTGCCGTCTGTGTAGTGTAGAGGTATAAGCACTCGCCTACCACCGCAGAGACCCGGGTGCAATCCCCGGCAGCGGTACTTCCGGCTTGGTCAGACGTTCCTACAAACACAATTGGCAGTGTTCGCGGGTGGGAAGCCGGTGAGGGTATGAGTCCTGATCATTGCATTAGCGACTCCTACTGGTTGGTCGGCAGGGAGGGGATCTGGGGGAGATAGCGTGAACCTCCGCACGCGTTACGCTCTCCCAGTGAAACTCCTCGCTGTCAGGTGAAAAGAAGCGGCTGGCGACTCCGCATGTATCGGAGGAGGCATGTGGTAGCCTACACCCTCCCCAGACCAACAGAAGGATAGCGCATCGACCAGGACCATGATACACACGGGGAATTGGTATAACGACTAAATTGGGGAGAAAATGGGAGAAAAATGGCAACAAAAAAAAAACCAAATTCTGTGTAAGTTGCTGTGAATAAAAGCATCTATCTGCCAAACGCAGATGATGTAATGAATGTTTCATACCCTTGCAGGTCCTTGCTGGGAGGCCCAGGCATATGGGGTGTAGCAATTTTTAATGGGGTGTAGCCCTGTGCCTGTGCCTTTGTGTTTCGGCGTTTCTCTACGCTCCTACCCGAGCGTTGGAGCGTTTCTCCCCGTGTGTGTGTGTTGTGCGAGTGTTTGAGCGTTTCACCTGTGGGGTGACATAGCTCAGGAGGTAAGACCGATTGTCTGGCAGTCGGAGGGTTGCCGGTTCAAACCCCGCCCTGGGTGTGTCGAAGTGTCCTTGAGCAAGACACCTAACCCCTAACTGCTCTGGCGAATGAGAGGCATCAATTGTAAAGCGCTTTGGATAAAAGCGCTATATAAATGCAGTCCATTTACCATTTACCATCCCCGTGTGTGTGTGCAGCAGCAGGAGGAGGAGGAGGGGCCCCGCCTCACGCCCGCGCACATCGCGGAGCTGATTGGCTGCCTGGGCGAGAACATCCGCTCCCCGGACAGGAAGAACCTGACCAACAGCCTCCTGAAGCTGCGGTCCGCCCTGCAGTCCGCCGCAGTTCCCCTCAGCAGCCTGCAGGCGGTGCTCTTCAGCTTCCAAGACGCGGTGAGTCACCATGCGCGTGGCGAGCTGTGGCGGTTTATGGCGGTTTGTGGCAGTTCCCCTTCTGCGGCACAGTTTGGTTTCGGGTGATTGGTCCTTTCCAGGGGCCTGTGTTCTATGAAGCGGGATTTACTGAGTTAGCTGGATGGCTGCACTGAGTAAAACCTGGAACAGATCTTTAACTTCAGTCCATGTTCCAGATTTGGGAGGGTTCCGGGTTTTCACTCAGTGCAGTTATCCAGCTGACTCAGTAATCCTGCTTTGAGATACAGGCCTCTGGTCTTGTTCTCTGAGACCTGGGCTATGCAGAGTTTATCAAAGCTATAAGCTCTCTCTCTCTCTCTCTGTCTCTGTCTCTCTCTCTCTCTCACACAGGTAAAGAAGGTTCTGAGTGTGGAGTGTTTGTTATTAAAGCTCTGTGTTCTTCTCGTCTTCGGGTCTCTTCTGTCTCTCACAGGTAAAGAAGGTTCTGAGTGTGGAGTGTTTGTTATTAAAGCTCTGTGTTCTCTCTCTGTCTCTGTCTCTCTCTCTCTCTCTCACAGGTAAAGAAGTTTCTGAGTGTGGAGTGTTTGTTATTAAAGCTCTGTGTTCTCTCTCTCTCTCTGTCTCTCTCTCTCTCTCTCACAGTAAGTTCTGGTTGGTGTTTGTTATTAGCTCTGTGTTCTCTCTCTCTCTCTCTCTCTCTCACAGGTAAAGAAGGTTCTGAGGCAGCAGCAGGTGAAGCCGCACTGGATGTTTGCGCTGGATAACCTTCTGAGGCAGGCCGTGCAGGACGCCATCACTGTGCTGCTTCCAGGTGTGTCTGCGTGAGCTGCCACGCCCTGCCCTGCCCCTCCCCATCCCGCCACTCCTCCTCTCCTGCTACACCCCTCTGTCCACATCGCTGCACTCAAACGTCCACAAATGTTTAAGAGTATTAGAAACAACCACACACACACAGACACACACACACACACACGCATATACACACATACACATACACACACACACGCATATGCACACATACACACACACACACGCATATTACACACATATACACACATACACAGACACGCACACACACACACACACACACGCATATACTACACACAACACACACACACTCACACAGCATATACACACATACACAGACACGCACACACACACACACACACACACACACACACACTGCAGCGTGATTAAACTGTCTGAATCCAGAGGCGGATTCCAGCCGTTCAGTTTGTCCCTTTGCTGATCCCGTAGTAAAACACACAGCCCCGTTTTGCTTGTTTATGGCGTCTGTGCTTCTCAGAGGTGAAATGAAACGAACCAAACTGCGGAACAGAGAGCTAGGCTTCCTTTGAACAAAGACATTTAAATCCAAATGAAACTGTACTCGTTTTACAGACCAGCCACAGTACTAGGAACAAAAGAGCATTCACAGACACTAAACACACAGACCAGCCTCTCTGCTCCCACCCTTATCTCTAAAAGAGATTATGGGTGCCCTGCGATAGATTGGCGACCTGCCCAGGAGGTATTCCTGCCTCTTGCCCAGTGCATGCTGGGATAGGCTCCGGAATCCCCCCTGTGATCCTGACCAGGATAAGCGGGTTAGATAATGGATGGATGAATGGACGGATGGATAGATGGCTGGATGGATGGATGGATGGATGGATGTACGGATGGCTGGATGGATGGATGGCTGGATGGATGGACTGATGGCTGGATGGATGGACGGATGGATAGATGGCTGGATGGATGGCTGGACTGATGGATGAATGGACGGATGGATGGATGGATGGATGGATGTTTGGGGTGATTGCGCCCCTGATCGCTGTGCTGGAACCCCCGGCTGACTCTGTCGCGCTGTTCAGATCTGCGGGTCCAGCTGCAGTCTTCCTTCGACACCGACGACCTGGAGACCATACCGGAGAGGGCGTCCGGAGCAGAGGATTCTGGGAGGATGCCGTCCCTCGACGAGCAGGACCCCCAGCAGCCCGAGGAGGAAGAGGACGTGATGACGCCGGTCGTGAGCACGGTCAGCTCGGGCATCCTGAGCGACTTCCAGCTCAGCGTCTGCCCTGCTGTCGAGCAGCTGTTCTCCATGCGTCAAGAAACCAACAGGTACTCCTCTCTTTCTCTCTCCCTCTCTCTCTGTCTTTGTCTTTCTCTCAGTTGTAGTTTGGGTCTATTTTATAATCTGATTATTTTCGGTCAGTGTACACAGTGTACTATTGCCAAGGTAGACCAACATGGCAGTGATAACTTCAGTTGGCCAGCAGAGGGTGCTGTAGCAACATAAATGAAGGCAACTGCCTTGCCCACTTTTAACCCGCTGAGGTGTGAGATCAGAAATTTGTGGTTAGAATGCTCTTAACTGAACAGTCTAATGCTGATGTCACAATCACTACTGGTAACTGAAAACAATAGGGTTCTAGAACACTGACCTAGAATCTTGAAAAAAACATTCCAAAAAAACCTGTTCTTCAAAGGGTTATGCTCTTGAATGTGTTCTGTTGCTCCAGGTTACTGACCCAACTGAGTGAGAGGGAGGAGGAGTACCAGAAGCTGCTGAGGGAGTCCATGTTGAAGAGACAGGACGAAATCTCTACCCTCAGGGTCACAAGTGTGTCGAAACCCATCGGTAAGGCGGGAAGAGTCTCCTCCTTGCACCAATCACTGTCTCTTAAATCACAACTTATTTTGGGAGGTTCTATTGTTTGGATTCTGGTCAAGGAGTCCATACAGCTCAATAAACTATTTACAAAACGCCTGGGAGAAATATTATGCCGAATGAAAACCTGTGTAATTCCTTACGTAAATACCCGTAGACGTGTAAATACAAGTGCAGATACCACATCCACGTATAATTACAGGTCAGTCCACGTCTCCGTGTATTTAAGGGCCCATTTTGTTTCGCCTGCGGGAATCCTGTTCACGTGACATTTCTGGATTCTGCCTCCTCTTTTTCCACACAAAAGGATCTGCGACACAGCTGGGAGGGAGGGAGGGACGGAGGGAGGGAGAGGGAGGCAGAGGGAGGGGGGTTACACAGGAACCGGTGAACGTGTCAGAGGAAGAAGCAGAGAACAGAAGCACTGTCTCCCCGCCGTCTCTCTCCCCGCTGGATGCCGCGGTCTGAGCTGCTGGTTCTGACACGCCCAGAGAGAGAGGACGGGCTCTGGAATATAAGCCTGGCTGCCCTGTTTTTTTTTTTGTTTTGTTTTTTTTGTCTAAGAGCACCCTCCGGCTGCTCCTATGTTAATTAAATCAGTAATTCAGTTATGAAGATATTGCAACACTGCACCATTTATGGGAAAACATACAAAAAATACATTGTGAAAAATTATATTTCCCAAAAAGTTCATATATTTACAGTATATTACAGAATACATGTCCATAAGGGATCGTTACCTCAGGAAAGGTGAGGCAAGTATAAACTGACTGATTAAGTGCTGAGTAACACCAAACAGCAGCAGACCTTGTGGACTAGGGCTGGGGACCCCAGCAGACCCTGTGGCTCTGTAGGACCGTGCCCGTAAGGAGAAAGAGGCGGCCATTTTAGTACATCTCACCACATTCCTCCTCTCCTTCAGACATTCCCGGAGCTTCCCCTCGGAGGGAAAAGGATCCGGAAAGCTCAGCGATCGCGCGCTGGTTAGAGAACATTCCGGTGGATGAAGACACCATAGCGAGAGTAAGGAGGTCCCTGACATGTCATTGTCATTGTTAGGGGGGGAGGTGTGACCATCACACCGTATTTAACATCATTGATGTCATAAAAAGCTAAAGGTGTGTATTCCGGAATGCAAGGTTTTAAGGAAATGAGTACAAAGTTTCATTATGACTTTAGATGGACAAGTGTAGGCGCACGGTGTTTTCTGTCAACTCTTATCAGCCAAAGAAAAATATTTTTATCGTTAAGTGTTAAAACGGCTGCATTTACATTCATTGCATGTAGCTGGTGCAGAATTTCATTTGGCAGATATCAATGAAACATTTACGTTATACTGTACAAATTTATCATTTATATTTATCTCACAACCCACCAAATAACAAGGATGAAATTCCAACATCTTCCAGTAGGGGCAGGCTAGTTGTGAGAGGGCAGAACAGTGCTGGACAGTAGCTGAGTCTGTAAGATGTCCATTTGGCTGTACAGACTGATGGAGATTCTGGGTCGCTCTCTCCTTTTGTGTGTGCAGCTGCTGTCTCACAGGTTCACCCTGCCCAGCCTGCTCTACCTGGCCTGCAGAGATGACCTCAAGTACTGTGGGCTCAGGTGAGAAAGGCCGCTCTCTCGCCCTCCACTTTCTCGCCCTCTTCTCTCTCTCCCTCCGCTCTCTCTCCCTCCACTTTCTCGCCCTCTGCTCTCTCTCCCTTCGCTCTCTCTCCCTCCACTCTGTCGCCCTCCGCACACAACCTTACACCTCCCCAAAGAAGAGCTTGTTCTGATTGGCTGTTCCCTGTCCTCTGAGACCAACAACAGTTGTTCTTATTGGCTGTTATTATTCCTCACAGAACTGCCATGCTTGAGCTGATTGGCTGTTCTCTGCCACGCTTGTGCTGTTTGGCTCTTCTCTGCCACACGTGTGCTGATTGGCTGTTCTCCGCCACGCTTGTGCTGATTGGCTGTTCTCTGTCCTCAGAGGCGGGATGCTGTGCCGTGTCTGGGCCGCCATCACGTCTGCGCGGGAGGCCTCCAACGGCTCCCAGGGTCCTCCCGGTGACAGTCGCCAAGATCGTGACCCGTGACCTCTGACACATGACCTCTGACACGTTACCCACGAGGTCAATGCACCTAAACGACAAGGATGAAGCGTTCAAGTGTCCTTAACTAATGACTGCTCACCAACACGCGGAATGCCAGACTTGGGTGTTGATAGATGTTGCCAGCTTCATGAGGAAAGTGTTAAGCCTCGGTGACCTGCGCTATTTGTACTGTGTCTGCGTGTGTGTGCGTGTGCGTGTGTGTGTGCGTGTGCACGTGTGTGTGCGTGTGTGCGCGTGTGCACGTGTGTGTGCGCGTGTGTGTGTGTGTATGTGTCTTTAGTGTGTGATCCAAAAATGGGTACCAAAAACAAATATATTTTTGATATAAATAAGCTAACTTGTGACTGTTTTTCCGCTAGAGATCGCTGGAGCGATGGAACTTTTTCTCAGGGGGTGGTTTTGATAAGACTGCGATTCACTAATTCCTTTTCACAGAAGCTACTCACTCTTAATATGTATTTATATATTCAAGCTTCTTTCCACTTCAGCTGTTTTCGTCATACTAGATAGAGAGTAATAGAAAGGGTGGAGATGCTTATACGACATAAACAGGGAAAATACAGGGATTAATATTGAGTATTTATGCAAATATCATGTCAGTATAGTGCAATATTGTGTACATTTTACTCTTGTTCTTGGAGTACAGCAGGGTTTTATTAATGTAGCTGAGGGAGCTGGAGAAGAGGATTGTGGTCAATGCACTGCAAATAAGTCTGTCTTAATTATTTTTGTGTGTTATATTTAGAGTTTGACTTTTTTGCTTATTAAGACAATAAGATTGCCAATGAGGTGAAACAGTTTGGTTCATTTCAAGATTTAAAGATTAATGAATGACCAAAGGGGTAAAACAATTTGTCTTTACAAGCAAAAAGTAATTTAAGACAAGCGAATATTTTCTGCTTTAGAGATAGAAAATTAAGATTTGATGTCTCATTACAAGACTAAAACGCTTGTTCAGAGAAGACTTTTTTTTTTGCAGTGTGTGTACCATCGGTTTCACTGCTAATGAGGTCCAGAAACGCCTGCATACGTCTGTCATTTCAGATGTGCAGAGATGCAGGCATTGCCATATCAAAATGGAGTATTCTGCTATGTAGATAAATGAAATATAGTATCTGGATAATGAAAGATGGTGCAACGTTTGGACAACATGGGCAAATAATTTGAATATTTTCCCATGTGCTTACAAATGTTGCGATATCTTTTTCAGATTTGGACTGTAATATGTTTTTTTTTTAAAAACCATATTGCACTATATTTAAGATGATATTCTCAGAAAAGTCCAAATATATACAGTATATATTTCGGTGTATTCCAGTTTAAGGGTGTAATGGAACATTTCAGGCCTTCCTTGCCTGAGTTATTTTGACTGTGTAATTTATTCTGTTCTTGGCAGTGGGATAGGCTGTTGACAGGGTTTAATTAGCACTGGAGCTAATTAAGTATTTGGCTAAAACAGAGCAGTACGGATGGGGTGGGAGCTATTAACGAACATGAGCTTAATGATTTCGCTGCGTGCCGTGCACTTTTATACTTGTTTACTGCGATTGTGATTGTGTATTTTGTGTTTTATTTGCACGGTTGGTCCAGAGGCAGTCACTGAAAAGGCTGTTCCAATTCATCCGCCAGCTAGCCAGCCCTGTAATGTTTGAAATAATTATCTGGAGTCAACGGGGGAACTGACTGCCCTAAAACGTGTTCGCACTGGCTCGCACCCGGAGTACTTTTTGTACCCTGAAAGGGGAACCAAAAATGTTGCAGCCTGTTAAAACAAAATTTCATGTGTGAATGTTTTTTTAAAATAAAACTCCAATGCTCCTAGTCTCATTTTTTTCTTCTTTTATTCCTCTGAATATTAATAAGTGACAATTTGTAATATTACTTTACCACCTGAGTGCGGTGTTAGAATCTACTGGGGGGTAAGCCTAAGAATACACTTTAGAGAGTTAACAGCTATAGAAACTCTGTAGAATTATTATGAAAGAAACTTGCTGGTGTGCATGTGCTCGTCCGTGCATGTGTGTGTGTGTGTGTGTGTGTGTGTGTTTCTGTGTCTGCGCACATGCGCCATGGCGCCTTGTGGAAGAAGTGATGTAGCGTGTTGTTCAGACTAAACGTTCCAGACGTTCTTCCTCGACTGTTTTCATTCTGTTGACATCACCGTGGAAACCGGTGTTTTCTCTGTCTGTTATTTGCAGAGCCAGGATTTCATTGTGTGCTCAGGGGCGGGGGGTGGGGGTGGGGGTGCATAAATGTACTTTTGTGTGTACGTGTGCTTGTGTGTGTTTTTGTGTGTGTGTGTGTATGTGCACATGCATGTGCTTGTGTGTGTAAATCTATGTATGTGTGTGTGTGTGTGTGCATACATGTGGTTTTGTAAGCGCATGTGTGTTTGTGTGTGTGTGTGCGTGTGCATGCACATGTGTGTGTCTGTGTGTGTGTGTGTGTGTGTGTGTGTGTGCGCGTGTGTGCATGCACGTGTGTGTGTGTGTGTGTGTGTGTGTTCTCAACATTGCGTCATTGCCCTCATCATTCTCAGTCGGCAGTAAATGGAGGCTGATTCTGCCTCGATCACAGCTCATGGACACGTGTGGAGGCAAAGCAGAGACCAGCGAGCCAGAGTCCAGATCAGAAGCCATGTGATTGCAGTCAGGCTCGAATGGCCCGACGGAAATATCACCGTGACTCACTCCTTCTTCCCCGTTACTCAGAGCAAATTATAACTCTGCTCTAATGTTCATTCTGCTGTGAAATTTCATATTTGGGTCATTGCGTGCAGTTTCTCAGACTGGCCAGCAGAGGTCGCCTGTGTACAGCATCATTTTGTAAGACTGCATAATTCCAATGCTTGGTGAAGAAATAATAATTGCTCCTAGATATATAAAACCTTTTGCATTAATTTATGGACCTTTCATCTGCATAACTGTAGTATGTAGAGGAAGAATATTTTACTGCCATCACAATAATTAAAGGATAAAGGTCACACCATTAACTGTTTGAGAGTTCATTTCTAGAAGTGTGGAGTAAAAGTATTTAAAATTTATGAAAATAAATTTGAATGTATGCATATTTTTTTGTTTACTTTTTATTGCAAGGTTGAGCTGAGGTCAGTCACGCAAAACATAACGTAATGCTGCTGTTATTCAGTATGTCTGTCACCTCACCTTATTCTGTAACCCTGCACCACCCCCTCCCCCACACTGCCGGTTGAAAATAACAGTGTATCTGAAAGGAAAGCCCTCGTTGGTTCTGCGAGAGACCCTTGAAGGTCATGATGGTCATGACCGGGATCAGGAGTAGCGCCAAGAACAAGCTGTGTGCAGGAGCCGCTGGACTGGGCTGTGTGCATGGAAGAGTGAGAATCACACCCGACAGGTAAGAGCTGTGCTGGGCTACTGCAGTCCCATATCTGTGTGTGTGTGTGTGTACACGTGCATGTATGTGTGTGTGTGCATGCATCTGTATGTGTGTGCTCGTGTGCATGTGTGTGTGTGTGTTTGTGGGTATGTGCATCTGTGTGTGTGTGTGTGCATGCATCTGTGTGTGCACATGTTCATGTGTGTGTGCATGCACGAGCATCTGTGTGTGTGTGTGTGTGCGTGCATGTGCATCTGTGTGTGTGTGTGTGCGTGCATCTGTGTGTGTTAGAGAGCATGTGTGCGTGTGTTTGTGTGTGCACGTGTGTGTGTGCGTGCACATGCATCTGTGTGTGTGTGTATGTGTTTGTGTGTGTGTTTGTGTGTGTTTGTGTGTGTGTGTGAGTGTGTGTGTGTGTGTGTATGTGTTTGTGTGTGAGTGTGTGTGTGTGTGTGTGTGTGTGTTTGTGTGTGTGTGTGTGTGTTTGTGTGTGTTAGTGAGCGTGTTTGTGTGTGTGTGTGTTTGTGTGTGTGCACTTGTGTCTGTGTGCGTGTGTGTGTGTGTGTATTTATATGTCCATGTACGTGTGAGAGAGAGAGAGTGAACACGCCCTGTCAGAACGCTTCAGTGACTCAGTGTGATGTGAAGGGTTCCATACGGGATCCACAGTAACACTAATGTGAGACAGGAGGGGCTGTTGTTGCTGCACTCGGGGTCGGGTGGGGGGAGGGGAGGGGGAGGGGGAGGTGGGGGGTTCCCCTAAGCACGCCGAAATATGCGCCGTGACCCACGACACCCCTTCTGTCTGCTGTACGCTCCCCGGAATGTGGGTGCAGTACCCTGCATTCCGGAATCCGAGCGGCAGAATGGAATTCTGTTTCTCAGTGCTGAGCGCACCACGCTGCAGTGTGTGGGGGTCAGAGGTGGGGGGGGGGGCAGAGCAGGTGGTTCCAACTGTTGGGGTGGGGTTGAGGGGGGAAGGGGTTTTAACATCCTCAGGGTTTGAACAATTAAAACTTTATTAGAATGACAGAAGTTTCCTGTTCCTCACAGTCACAGTGTTGCTGGTTTGTTTCCTGTGTCTTTTTGTGTAGTGTTTCCTACCTTCCATCCATTGCTCTGCAAGTCTTCACTTTATAGTTGTGATTTCAGGTTTTAAGATGAAACATTATGATAAAGGTTTGAATTGTTAACAGTGTTGTTGAAGGACTTGCACACATACACATGCATAACCGTACTCACACGTGCACACACACACACACACTCATCAAGGGTGTAGTCTTTCATCTGCACAAAACTCACACGCACGTAGTCTTGAATGGTTTTTATGTTTGGACACTACCACAGACAATGAGACAATGGATTGAGAGAATGTGATCAGTGTGTATGTTACTCTCTCTCCCTCTCCCACTTCTCTCTCTCTCTCTCTCTTGCTCTCTCTTGCTCGCTCTCGCTCTTGTGTTCTCTCCTTTTCTCCCTCCCAGTTCCCTCTCTGGCAGACGCTGCAGCCGTACCCTCATCTGAATTCCACACCAGCTGTGGGCACAAGCCCCTCCCCCTTTCTCTGCAGCAGCGGCAGCAGGTGTTGGGTGAGCTCTGAGACTGAGATTCTTCCCCAAAACTGTCTCCTAAACCAACCCTGTTTTCTCTTCATGACTCGCCCTTTGCTAAAGTAAATTAATAAATAAACAAATAAATAAGTAAACACATCCTTCAGCTCTAAGCCGACTAAATAAATCAGAAAGGGCTCTTTGTGGGAAGTCTGCGCCGTGCGATTTATATCTGTAATTACCCACAATGCCAAGCGGGTCTGAACTCCGGGTAGCTGCTGTAAATTAAATGGGCTGTCTGCTGAAACGTCCTTGAGAGACTCAGCTGCAGAATGAGTGCTGAGATCATATCGGTGACACTGGAGTTCAGTATCTTGGCGGCTTCTCTGATTCATTCCTGTCCTGTTTTGTTGGTGGCCCAGGTGGACTATGGGAAAATAAATTTTACTGTGCAGTACTCCGGGCCAGGGTTGCTGAGGTGGGGGGGAGGGGGGGGCAGGGGTTGGTATCATTGATAAGTGTCATGGTAGGTATAAGAGGGAGACTGAGCCTGTTGCACTTTAAATATCAAATAGGTTTGCGGGTGTTGGGTTATATGTAGTATTGCTAGAGCTAGTAAATCCCTTTTATATGAAAGTTTGGTGAAAATGACACATTTAATGCATCTTCTGAAATTTCATTGCAGGGTTATCAACAAGATCAGTGCTGTGGTAATGGATGTTCTGCACTCTAATACACAATCAGAGACTCCTGTTACCTACCCAGGAAGACTCACCTGTATCTTCCCTCACCTGTAGAGAGGAGGGGCGGGACACAAGCTGACCAGGTGCTCAATTTATGATGCTTAATTTATGCAATATGCGGTTTCATTAGCCTCAGCCAGTGCAGCTATAATACAGCTGTTAACAATGGGATTTCTTTGAGCCAATCAAAAGATTTTGGTTACCAAAATAAACCACAATGATTGGTTGAAATCAGTGAGTCATCGGTAGCCTATGTTTGCTCCACCCATTTTAGCTTCATGGAGCCTCTCTCTCCTCATCAGCTTCAATTACCTGCTCTGATTGGACAGCCCTCTAAACCAGCCTGGACAGGTACACAGGAGCCATTATGCCTCTGCAAGGCAGATTTTGCATGTTAATTATCTGCTCTCATCTTTTGTTTTAATGCAGGAGATAAAAGAGACGTAAACTGGTTTGTCTGGCTGAACTGAACTTGAACTGACTTCTCTTCAGTCTGGAGTGCAAATGCGAGCTCCATGTCATGGGGGGGGGGGGGGGGAATCAGCCTCCTGCATGAAATCACTGGATGCCAGCCACTTGGTGATGTACCATGTTATTTCAGGGGGGATAGAGACTTTAAAAAAAAAAATTTTTTACAGGACTTAAATAGGGGGTCTTAGTGGCCCTGTTGCTACAGAGCCTCGCTGGTACAGTTTATCTTGTCTTTGGGCTTCTGGGTAACATTTGTTTCGCCAGGAATGCGGAAAATGTCGTCCTGGGTCTACAGCTCTGCTCGCATGTGCTTTTAGTTCTGTGGTTACCCCGAAAGGTTTTTTTTTTTTTAGAACTCCTCTCCTCTCCACAATGCAAAACACACACTGAGACAGATGAAACGATGAGGGCTTTTAATCCATAGCCAAGACGCAGAATAACCGGCCCTGTCCTTTGTCTTTAAGTGTTAAAGAAATGGCTTTACGCAGCTGTTACTTTTTCCCCTTCCAGTGGGATGTTGTGACTTCAGTATTCACTGAAATCAGCAGATTTGGCAACAACAATGAAAGGAACATTAATTTTGGATGAATGCCAGCTTGGGCCCTGTTTCACGAAGCGGGACTACTGCGTTAGCTGGATAACTTCACTGAGTAAAACCTGGAATACCCCCCAAATCTGGAACATGGACTGAAGTGAAAAAAGAGCTGTTCTGGGTTTTACTCAGCACAGTTATCCAGCTAACTCAGTAATCCTGCTCTGTGATACAGGGTTTTACTCAGTGCAGTTATCCAGCTAACTCAGTAATCCTGCTCTGTGATACAGGGTTTTACTCAGTGCAGTTATCCAGCTAACTCAGTAATCCTGCTCTGTGATACAGGGTTTTACTCAGTGCAGTATCCAGTAACTCAGAACCCTGCTCTGATATGGGTTTTACTCAGTGCAGTTATCCAGCTACTCAGTAACCCTGCTCTGTGATACAGGGTTTTACTCAGTGCAGTTATCCAGCTAACTCAGTAATCCTGCCGTGAACAGGGTTTACTCAGTGCAGTTATCCAGCTAACTCAGTAACTGCTTGTGAAATGCCGATATTTTCTATCTGGATAGAATTATGTTGATATTCTTTGGGGCAGCATGGTGGTGAGGGAACTGGGTTTATAACTCCAAGACTGTGACTTCGGTTCCAAGTTGGAGCTCTGCTGTCGTACCCTGGCGTAAGGCACTTATCCTGTACTGCTTCAGTAAAACATCCAGCTGTATAAATGGCCTGTGTGCAAAGAATGTAAGCTGTGCGAATGGCTCTGAGACTGAGCTACTGAACGCCTAAAATGGAGCCTCTTAAAAAGATCGTCCAGATCTTTCTTTAGTTGGGTCACCGTCATTGTACCAAAGCTTATCTTTTCTGAGATGTTCCCAGGAATGCTGATTGAATGTGTGAGAAATGGCCTTGCTTTAACGGAGATCCCACTTTTCAGTGGAGTTAAACGCATCAGAAACATACTATCGCACACTTATCTGATTGGACGAGAAAGCCTGTTTGTTGTGACTGGTGATT
Organism: Anguilla rostrata; assembly: GCF_018555375.3. Classification (NCBI taxonomy): domain Eukaryota; kingdom Metazoa; phylum Chordata; class Actinopteri; order Anguilliformes; family Anguillidae; genus Anguilla; species Anguilla rostrata. Next base: position 3,154,371 of record NC_057933.1, on the reverse strand, counting down.
ATTCAGGTGACGGGCTAAATTGCTCTGATGCTTTGACTCCTGATACAATACTTTCATGGGTGATGGGATTTTCTGTTATTGGAGAAAGTTTATTTTGGGGGGGGAGGGTGGTGCTGATTATGCTGGAGTATTTTAGGCTCAGGACATTAGTGGGTGAAGCATTGGTCTAAAGCCTGATGAAGTTACGTTTTTTTTTTTTTTTAACCAACAAATCAGTAAAATAGAAATTGGAGGTCTTCAAAGTCTCTGTATCAATCGGGACTGGCACAGGCTGGGGGGGGGGGGGGCTTTTTTTAGCTTTTGAACAGGCACTTTAGCACATCAAACGGGCCGTTTCTGGGGCGTCTCAGATTCGGGGGCCCTCCTCATGGGATTTGCCAGGGGCCTTGTTGTTTGGCAGAGTGCTGTGACAGTTACTGGCAGTCTACAAGGAACGATTACGTCACCAGACAGTTCACAGGTACACTGAAGACAGACAACTTGTCCCCCCCCCCCCCCCACCAACACTCCAATGGGGGGTCCAAGAGGATCGATTTCAGCACCAGACAGTTCACAGGTACACTGAAGACAGACAACCTGTCCCCTCACCCCAACCCAAAACACTCCAATGGGGGGTCCAAGAGGACCGATTGCATCACCAGACAGTTCGCAGGTACACTGAAGACAGACAACAACCTGTCGCCCCCCCACCCCAACACTCAACCCCCCAGATCCCCCTGTGCCCCCTGCCCCCCCCCCCCCCCCCCCCAGGCTCAGTGTTCCATTTCCTTTCCTCCTGCTTTCTCCCCCCTCCCTCGCTGAGGCTGGAAGTGTGGCTAATCCATTGAGTGCGGGCATAGTGAGCGGGGATTGTTCGGGGGGGGGGGGGGGGCTTCTCTATGGGAGGCCCAAAGCCTTCGAGGATTAGTGCGCCTCGACAGCACCCCCCTCTGCTGCCTGCCCCCCCCCCACCCCAAAACCCCACTGCCCCAGACAAATCCTGCAAGGCTTGGGTGGGGATTTGGGATGTGTGGGGCGGCGGGGGGGGGGGGGTAGGGGGGGACGTCAGCCCGTCCTGTGGTCCATTCCAAACTCCCTCTGAGAGGGGATGCTGTAATCCACGGGCTGTTGTACAAACAGGCTTTTCTGTTTGTGCACATTTGTGCTAGTGTGTGTGTGTGTGTGTATGTGTGTGTGTGTGGTTAACTGCTGCCGCAACAACAGCTGCGTGGCATCGGAGATACTGTCGCAGCAAATACACCCTGGACAGGCCGCCAATATATCGCAGGGCACACCTCATCCCAGAGGTGCTCTATTGGCCTGCAGGAGTAAACTGATGTCATTGTCATGTTTGTGGAGCCAGCCTGAGCTCATGAGTGCTGTGTGACACGGCGCATTATCCTGCTGGAAGCGTCCGTTTGAAAAAGGGCAGACTGCGGTCATAAAGGGATGCACCCGGTCAACCACAATGCTTAGGTATGCTGCGGCATTCAAATGATGCTCAACTGGGGCCCAATGTGTGCCAAGAAAACATCCCCCACACCGTTACACCACCAGCAGCAGCAGCCTGCACCATTGATGCAAGGCAGGATGGGTCCATGGATTCATGCTGTTTATGCTAAATTCTGACCCTACCATCTGCGTGTCGCAGCGGAAATCAAGACTGGAAAAAACATTCAGAGGAGGCAATGATCTGGAGGAGCAGACCTCGTGAGTTAGTGAGCAGGTGTATCGAATGAACTGGCCAGCGAGGGCATCTTCTCCTTATTTTCTCTTTTTTATTTCCCGCTGTACTGGAGCCCACCTGCGTGATTACCTCCCCCCCATAATCAGACCGTGAATTGCCTGTGCCCAGCACGTTACTTTCTGAACGACCTCGAGGACTATCGCAGGAAGACTGCATCTCGTTTCAACGGCGGACAGGGGCGTAGCTATGAATTTTGGGCCCCCCGTTTTTCAATAAAACAAATTGCGATTTTTGTTAGCTGCCTCTCCTCTCCCTAACCCCCGCCCCCCGCCGCCGCCCCCCAAGGGCCCTGACAACAGGCAAGCAGCAGCAGCAGCATCGAGGGTGAATCATTCCTTCCGTGCGATGCGAAGAATGAAAAGAATCCCCATTTAAAAAGCCCCGCTTGTCATGCCGTTCTGCCGATCCGTGTTCCGCACGTGACGCCCGAGCAGCGCGTGTCTGCGAAATGTCACCGGGGCTATCCGGCACATTCTGTGCTCCTGGCCGCGAGCGCACGCCGGATACCGCGAGGGAGAAATCCGGCGTGACAGGAACTCTGCGATGTGCGTCGAGGGTCGGCCACGGGGGTAGAAACCGTGCGAGCTGACAGTGTCATCACGGTTCGGTTGTTTTGTCCGTTAATCAGACGTGTGTGTGGCACTGAGTGACGTGAATCCGAGGAAAAGATAGCTGGGACCTGGGCTGTTTTATCCTGGGATCCTATCCGGTCCGCCTGAAGGGAATCTGCAGGAAAACCCGCACTGTAAAATTTTTTTTAATTCGTCACAATTTAAAGGGATTTCACTTTCCCCCCGAACACTGTCAAAGTCATGTAGAGTGATGTAGCTGTAGCATGTAGCTGATTCCACCCATACAACTACCTGCAGTGCCGAATGAGTTTAATTTAAGTAATGCATTCGATCAAGCGATGTGGTCTGTTTCTTCCTTACACATTTTCTAATGAATTTTGGGAACGGTGTTGATCACGATTCTTTCAAGAAAGGGGAGAGTCACAATAACTGTCACCTCTAAAATAAAAATTGAGGCCAGTGTGAACTTTCAGTTTTATTAAACTGGGGCCTATAATCCCTGAATTGTTGATTTACCTGCAGGTTTGTGGTAACCAGACACTCACTGCACTTGTTTTCCAATGTGATGTTATTTAATATCTCCGAAAACTGGGAGAGTCGAAGTGGACGTTCCGTTGTAATATTGCCGAGTGATTTATCAGGCTATTTCAGGGGTGGATTATCAGGCTATTTCATTAGCGCACTGTGCCAGCAGTGTGCCGTAGACAGAGAATGCAGCACAGTCAGGGAAAAGGTTGTTGCTTCTTGTTTTATTACATTACTCTGAGCAACATTATGGAATTGGAGAAAGGCATCGATCTTTGTATAAATAAGTAATCTGTTTAATTTTTTTTATTATTGATTTATTTGCGCATGTTGCTACGTCGTGTTTTTCTCTTGTGTGGTTAATGTTGTTTTCTAGCATCGTGTGAATGGTTATGGGCTCTGTGAATATCTGAGGTTAGTGCAGGTAAGGTGGTCGTGTCCGTTTTTACAACGGACCGCAGTCCTCCCTCGGTGATCCACTTGCATTTGGGCAATGTGAACAACGCTCCAGGCGGTCTGCATTCTCGTGCAGTTAAGAATAGCAGACCGGGTAACCGCTGTTAAAGTAGGCTACTGATGCAGCTAATTACCGCGTGTCAAACCCCCCGCTAGTTACGGCAGCGCTGATTCGGCTCTGTCACAGCGTTGCTGAAAATGATAGCCTACTGACGGCCAGAAGTCCAACGGCTAAATCATTAAGTCCACTTTAAGGCTGCGGTCACACTAGTCTTTTCCGTGGACGTCTCAGCGATTTAAAACATCTGATGATGCTAGGCTGCATTGAGGCACAGGTCTGGATTACGCACAGAGCAGACTTTGTTCTCACCGGGTTCAGATCTGCATAGCCGCTGAAATATCCATCGTTCTTCTCCCCAATGTAATGCTTAATTTGAAGCACAGGCCTCATAGCCACAGTAGGTCTTCACGTGGTGTGGATCTGGGTACATTTGTATATTCATTTTGCGCCTGCGGGGGATGTCCCGCTCTGCACGCGGGTTTAAAATGTGGAAGACCAAGCTGTTCGGAGAACGACCCTTTTTTCCCGTTAATGATTCATTTATTAGCCTAACCACCCAGTACTTTTTTTCTTCTTCCAACGACCGCCTAATACATAGCACACAGTATATTCGAGAGTATATACAGTAGGCTATAATGTACAGTATGCATAGTACATATATTTTTTACATGCTATATATTGCAAAAGTGTGGAATTTTTAGGGAATATAGTGAACGTATGTATGACAGCAGTGTAATATATGGCAATATTTTAAGGCAGCAATAATTTCTATATTTTCTATATTATTGTGAAATGTTGCAATATATCGCAAAATATATCAATGATATGTTTATTTAAAATATATTTATATATGGATTAAATTCCAGTAAGAGATTATAACTGCTGCCCGTTACTTTCGGGAAACTGGCACCCTCCAGGAACTGCTGTATGTAAGTGCGCTTGGACTGTTTTGATCATATTTAAAATGGCGCCATGCTCTGCTCTGTGGTTGGAGAAAGCATTCAGGGGTCAGAGTGGACCAGAGTTTGAGCTGATGTGCCGTGTGGACAATGCAGACAGAGAGGGGAGGAAAAAATGAATGCAGTCTTTTAGAGGAGGGCAGAGTTCATCAGGAGGCTCTCTCTCTCTCTCTCTCTCTCTCTCTCTCTCTCAGGCTCACAAACACTCCCTCCTTTTGCTCTCTCTCCCTGGTTTGTCATGGTAATGAAAGAGGGCTTTTTGGCGGGGTGTGTGAGTGAGGAAGGGGGCAGGTTCGAGGGGGTGCTTCAGCCATTTTGGGATGGTCAGTACATGGGTGTAAGGACCTTGAGTGGTGCAAAAGGGACTGTGGCTGGTTGGGGGTGCAGGGGGTTTGGGGGCTCACACACACAGAAACCAATACACACACACACACACACATACACATATACACACAGAAAAAATCCTGTCTCTATACAAACTACACAAAAACCCCATTGCTAACGGTGAAATCACCAACCACCATCCTACCTCGCCACTCACCAGTTCAAACCTTCACACCAGTAAAACAGCCTGACCTTTGACCTCACCTGTTGCCTGTAGTGTGCCACTAAACCCACAGGCAATAAAACTGTGAAAGAGAGGCAGGCAGCATTTAAAAGGCTCGTTTGTTAGCGTACACCATGTACGCTAGCTGAGGGGGTGTGGTTTACAGTGTCTGTGTGACTGACTGCGGCAGGAATTCCGTAAACTTCCCTTTTTTTACGGTTACAGCTGTTCCATCGCAGATTTTTCACACTTGCCAGATAACACAGCTCTCCTTCCAGGGAAGCCGAAACACATTCCAACAGGACGATTCTCCTGCGAAAATGGGTCAGCCTTCTGAAGAGCAGGTTTTTTTTTTTTCCCGGATGTTTTTGTCACAATTCCAGGTCTTCCAAGTTCTAGAACTCCATTGCTTTCGGTTGCCAGCAGCGATTGTTACATCATCATTAGAATGTTCCGTTTAAGAACACTCTAATCACATATCTGTGATCTCACGCCTTCCAGGGTTAACCCTGCGAGACCCAGTGTTGCAAAAATGCAACACTTCTTTTCAGGCATTTCTAGAGACGCCGTTTTTCCCATTCAGTTTGCAATGCAGTTTAGAACAACAGCTCCTTAGGCCCTATACCTATATTATTAGCAACATATTTGTGGGTGAAACATTTTCGTTTTCCTCTCCTCTCCCACACTCTCTCACTAAAGGCACTCCCGTGTCCTTTGATCCTGTCTGACGTGAGGTACTGCCCGCTAAAATCATACAATGAGCGTCCTGGTAACGGGGTGAGACTACGGCGGTAAATCTGGGGTCCCGTCCCGTCCCCCCGCCACCCCCCGATGTCTCGGGACGAGCAGCTGGGCTGTCTGCAGACCCGCCTCTCTCCGCGCATCGGTCCCGTCGTAAAAAACCGCCACGCCACGTTACCGCTACGCGACGGACGCGGAGGGAGGTGGCGCGGACGGGACGCCATCGTGGTAAATCACCACCAGGACGGGAGAATAACAACCGCCGCTGCTGCCTTCGTGTTTTACAGTTTGTTTTCCTTGTCCTCCCCCCCCCCCCCCCCCCAGGCTTATCATCGGTTCTTAGGGCGATGATGTGTGAAATTAAACATTAGCGCCACGATCGTTTTCTTCATGAAGAAAAGGGTCATATAGAAATGATAAAAATACATTCGGAAAAATGATGTTCGCCAGTGCTTATTATCTGCAAGCTCCTGAGGGATGCGTAGGTTATTTATTTATTTATTTATTTATTTATTTATTTATTATGGTTTTATGGTGCAGTGCACATAATTATCGCTCTCTCTGATGCTCTGATTGACAGCGCAGGTGTGCAGGTAATGTTCCGCACTAACAGGCAGAGGAGAATCTTACGGACGAGCGCGGCAGGCAGCTACCTGGGGCCTTGAGCACTGGGCGACCCCCCCCCCCCAGGCCTGAGTTTTAGGAGTTATGGGTAACGTGATGACAGTGGAGATCGATCAGATGGGCCCCATGGGATCTTCACCCTAGCACCCCCCTTCTCTAAATCGCCTATGCAAACAGCCCCCCCCCCCCCCTGCATGGCAAGCGCCCAGCTCAGCAATCAATGACTCCAGTTCCATCTACCAAAACCACAGCAACCAGTGTGCACCTGTTTCCTCTTTCATGTGCTCAGACAGAGGCTGAAATCACGCCTGGTTTGCCGATGGGACATATACCGCATAAGTGGTCCAGTACAATGCAATAGAGTAGCGTTGTATCATAGCAACAGTAATTCAGGGGAACCTCCCGTATTGCCGGTTATTTGGGTTTAGAGACGGTGAATGAGCGCTTGGCACACGTTCACTCGCTCAGTCGGGACGGGGAACCGGCCCGTGCAGCTCTGCCGAAGCAGATGAAGGGAGTGTACGTCTGGAATACTGCAGTGAACATTTATTTATTGAATGGAACAAGGGGGGAGGTGCTTTACACTGCATTGTGCAGGGAGATTATGGCAGGGACCTCAGCAGCTGTGAATGGTCCTGCTCGTCGTGTAATTGGATGTAAATGGTCCGGGCCAGAGGAAGGGGGGATTTTGATTGTTCTTCCCCTACGGCGGCCTGATGTTGTTGCTCACTTGAAGCTTAATTATTCCTTTTTTGCGTGAAACGGAATCAAACTGAATAAAGCACTCAGAGTTAGCACAATGATGGACAATTAGCTCAAAGGAGTCTACTCCTGTGTGTGTGTGTGTGTGTGTGTGTGTGTTTGTGTGTACGTGCATATGTGTGTATGCGTGTGTCTGTGTGTGTGTGCATGTTTCTCCATGTTGCATCATTGCTCTCATTATTCTAAGTATGCATATACTATATATATATATATATATATATATGTATATGAATATGTATAATTATAAGCTTGTGTGGGAAGCCTTCTGGATCAAAATGGCTGCCATGCATTAACCCAGACGCGTGCTACTCACCGATGGTGGTTAAAGTGAGTTCGCCCCTTCACTGTGAAGTGCTCAAAAATCATCTGACTATCACAATGCATTCTAAAACAGATCTGATTGTAGACATTTGCACCCACCCTCTCTGTGATGACCATGCATGTTAAATGACCACCAGCAATAATTTTAATTAATATTGTTCAGCTATAAGCATATGCTATGAGTGCGCATGCATTTATGATAAGCTTTGCACCTTTGTGTGGCTTCTAAGGGAGGGCTATCCTTCATGAAACTCTAGGGCGTCGCCGTCTTTGCGTAAATGTATGTGTCTTGCCGGGCATATTCCTAGCGACTGCTCAAGTCGATGAGGCGATGAAGTATTGAACTGAATTTGAATTGAAGGGCTGATGCGGTGGGGGAGGTGGCGACGCCTGTTACTGAGGAATGCCTTCCCCATTGTGTCTAAGGCCCACGGCTGACCGCTGCCATTCACTGGACGTGACCTCCAGATTCTTCGTCACTGCGGTCAGGCCAGGCTAATAATCTATTCCAGAGGTCCGCAGTCTTACCCAGAAAGGGCCAGTGTGGGTGCCGGTTTCTGTTCCAACCACGCAGTTACACAGCTCCCTAGCAAAGACTGCAGTGGTTGATTAGTAGAATCAGGTGTGTAACTGCCTAGTTGGAAGGAAAGCCTGCACCCACACCGGCCCTTTCTGGGTAAGACTGAGGACCCCTGCTCTGTTCTATATCATTCTGGAAAAAAAGAAAAAAATCTGCCCTCATACTTGGCTTACTTCCTCACATATGATTTGATATGTTATTTCAAAAGATTTTGCACGCATATTTCACACGCATTTCTAAAATATAGAAAGATTAATAGCTTTACTGGCACGGGATGGAAGGGAATGGGAGGTGTGTTTGTTCCGCGGTCAGTGCATCCTCCGTGTCGTCTCAAGGAGAAGTTCTCTGCGCAAAGTTCCCTGGAATTTGTTCAAATGTGCTTCCTGAGATGTAAAAGAGTGGCCTTCTGTGTAAATCTCACAGATGTGTTCTTGGCTAGCGAGTTCCTGACTATTCCCCAAGAGTGGTGCAGACAAACTGTCTGAAATGGTGACTTGTTCAGCGAAAATCTGTCATTTGCTTATCTTGACATAGTGGACTATGATAGGTTCAACATATTTGTAACTCAACAAATTTTGCTAATACGTGCCTTAGAGTATGTAATATGTAGCACTTCTCCAACCCACATTTCAGTATATAAATATGTGCGTGCATGTTTCCAACTCAGATTGCACGGAAATATTGAGAAGTTCTTCGTTTACAGTGGAAAAATGTGGAAAAAGGCCCTTGGGTGAGTCCTGCATAAAAATAAATCTTTATAGTGAAAGTCACACTTCCAAGAGGAGTTAACCAATAAAAAATAAACATTATTTTGAGTGGAGAGGGTCTTTAATATTCTTGGTGCGTGCTACCTTCTGTTAGATTGTTCTTTGGGCCACTAGAACACTACATAGTAATTAGGTAAGACACCTGTGGCTTCCTGTGTTTGCATTCAAACAGCACATCTGTCCATCTGGCTGCCTCCCTGTCCTTCTCCTCTCTCAGTCTTTTTCTCTCTCTCCTTCAAGTCATCACCCGTCTTTTGTACTTTTGCTTCTCTCCGCTGTTCTCTTCACTGATTGGAGGGCTGCAGGCCAACAGCGCTCAGGCATGGCTATCAGCAGGACTTAACGAGTGTGTGTGCGTGTGTGTGTGTGTGCGCATGTGCGTGTGTGTGAGTGTGTGTGTGTGTGTGTGTGTGCTGGTGTTGGTGTTGGTGTGGTGTGGTGACTGTGTTGTGTGTTGTTGGTGGTGTCAGTAAGGTATGTGTGTGCGGCTGTGTGTATGTGAGAATGGGTGTGGTGTGTGTGAAGGTGTTGTGTGTGTGTGTGTGTGTGTGTGTGTGTGTGTGTGTGTGTGTGTGTGTGAGTGTGTGTGTGTGTGTGTGTGTCTTCGGCTCCACATGTCTCAAGCCACAGAGCACTGCTGTTAACTTGCATTTAGAATGCAGTATTTCACTCACTACAATTTATGACCCTTGTCAAGTTTTTTTTTTTTTTTTTTTTTTTGCTGCACAACAGTCTCCACAGCCTGTGCTGCTTTCTGTGTGAAGTAATGTCGGAGAGCACTGCAGTGTGAGGACTTGTGCATTTTCACATGTATAGTGCTGAGGAGACCTCACTCTCTGGGGGGGTTGTGTGCCTGTTGTATACATAATCAGCCCCAAACATCAGGTGCTTGTGTGTCTGTTTTTTTTTCACCACTTACTGGTCAGTTTTCGAACAAGTGGGTTCTTTTAAGCTGTGACATCACAAATATGCGATTGGAGTGTTCTTTACTGAACATTCTAATGCTGATGTAACAATCACTACTGGTAACAGAAAAAGCAACGGAGTTCTAGAACACTGACTTGGTATTTTGAACAAAGAAAAAAGAAACTACATTCCAAAAAACCTACTCTTCACAGGGCCAAAGCATGTGTGTGGAAAGGGGAATGCCGGTGGAGGGGTGGGGGTGTTGAGCTCTCATAAGCAGAAAGAGAGTTTGCTGGAAATGGGAGTAGGGGGGCGCAGATTAAAGGATGGGAGAGGGGGTGGAAAGAAGGAATACAAGAAAAAAAGCAGAGACAAAAAGAGAGGGTGAAAGTGCTAAGAGCTTTTAAAAGGGATCTCGGGAAAGAAGCGTGCTCTCACACAAAGGAAAAAGAGGGAGATGGGTGGACAGGGATTTTTTTGGGGGGGGGGGGGGGGGCGAAGGTGGGAGGGAGGATTAGGATTTCAAAAGGCCGTGGATGGTTAGTGTTTTTTTTAAACAGCGCTTGGTCCATAACTCTTCCGGGCTTGTAAATCTACGCACGGGGGCCAGGCAGAATTCTCAGCGCGCTCAGATCTTACCTCCGCTAAATGGGTCACGCGTATTCGGTCCGTGTTAATCACTGAGCGGCGAAACAGCGGGCTTTTTAGCATTCCGCGCGCGGCGGCGTCTTGCTACATGAATGCACTCTCTGTGTCTGCGGTAGTCTTTAAATCTTTCACGGTTTTCTTTTGCAATCTGAATTTGCCCGCGCCTGTTCGTTGCAGATGCGCGGACGTCATCCCAATGGCTTTTTGAAAGCACGGCAGGGGGACAGACAGTAGTTGTGTGAATCTCGTTAATTCACTGCAGAGTTTGTTCAACTTAACTTAGTTCCTTTATGACATTGTTTACAGTTATACTGGGCTGTGATAAAGAGCGGACCAAGTTGGATGCTGGTGAGATGATATTTGAAAGGAAATTATTCGTTTAATACTCATGACAAGTTGTTCCTCTTTGTTGTCATTTGTCTGGAAAATGTAAAAGTGTCTGATTGACAGGAAACTTATATTAAATCTTCCCTGATGGAGCAGGGGGGTAAGATTTTTTAAAATCCTGTTTGAAATTGGTTTAAATGGCTAAAATCCCATGGAATCCTTTGCCTAAGAAGGTAACCTGCCATTATGGGGTCAAAGTCATGCTGGAAATGATGGAGTCATAAGAGGCAGGACTGGTCGTGCCCCATTCATAATGGGGTTTGCGGCATGCTTTCAGACTGTGGATTGTCCTGACATGTAATATATTATTCAGCTGATTTTAGAATCCAAGACACGCTGGCTGGCTGCGGTGGGGGGTTAGCGGGCTATTTTTAAACCCGCTATTTAAAAAATTAATGCCAATTTCTCCGGTGTGGTTCATGCATATTTTAGAGGTATCTGACAAGCAGTCAAGGTTGAAGAATTAATCATTTTAAAATATGAAATCGCTCATAAAATGAATAAATATATGAAAGGAAGGAAATATTTGTTAACTTGGCATTAATGCTGATTCAGGTAGCTCAGGTGGTTAAGCACTTGAAAGTAAGATTTAAGGAAGCAGTCACGAACATGGATATTACATTAGATCAGTCTAATTAGCTAGTTGCTTAATTAAATTTGATTGTCTGAATAGATGCTGAAGATAAGTTAATACAAGGGGTGAGGATCTGCAATGTTGTTTTTGCACATGGTTTTCCCCCATTGAAACTGAGTCACACTCAATGGGCCTCATTCACAAAACCTTTCATAAACTATTCTTGCTTTTGTTCTGAAAAATGTTCCTACGAAAAACCAACGTGGGACCTTTGTTTTTGTGCGTATCCCTGGTGTACGAGATGATGAATGCTGACTGTAAATTTTATCCGCAGTCCTGCTCATGCGATTAGCATAAGGAAACAGCCATGAACAAATACAGATATGAAAAAAAAAATTATGAATGCCGTAATGTTCTTGAAAACGTTCTTACACACAGTTTACGATCAAATGTGATCATACGCAGAGGTGGGTAACCCGGCTTCAAAGAGTAAAAAGACTGACCATGTATTTGCTCCACCACCATGCACTAAACCAGCTGATTCTAATTAGCATAACTCTTCACCATGGTAGGAGAACTAATTATTGTAATCAGCTGGTTTAGTGCATGTTGGTGGCGCAAATACATGGTCAGTCTTTTTACTCTTTGAAGCCGGGTTACCCACCTCTGATCGTACGCATGTTTCGTGAATGAGGCCCAATGTATTTCTGAGAAAAGCACACTTCAGTAACACGGTCAACACCCAGAGAATATCTCAGCTGTGGGACAAAGAGAAATCCCCACCTCAGCACAAATTAAAATAAATTACAACCTCCCACATTCAGCTTCCCTACTGCCGTCTTACTATTCAACAACACGAATCGGCATTTAGGTCAAGATGAACCTCTAGGAATCTTGAACAAGGTTGCCTTGATCTGAAACACGCCTTGCTCTGAAACACTGAATTGGGTTTCTGCATAATGGAAGACAACAGCGAGAAGTCAGGTCAGGTTCTTTATAGCAGGGAGTCCTTTATTATTTCAGACTGAGGCACTAATGCTGAAATTAATCAGTTTGAATTAGGGCCCTTAATCCAGGCACCTTTCCCTTCTCTCCCATGACTGTGTTTCAGAAATAATTACTTCCTTTCGTCGTCTGCATGCCACACTTCTCCTAACTGTTATTTTTCTCTGCATGCACATTGTTCTTGCTGGGAAGAATTTGCGCTGCCTATTTCAAACGCTGTTCGTGTAATTACGTCTGGCTTCGGTCGTTTCAAACAATCCTGCAAGAAAAGAGGAGAAGAAAAAAGAAAAAACTGTCAATCTAAGTTTTTCCTCTTCGCTGAAACTGCACGTCTTAAGCCTAATCTTGTGTGACCTTGTGCCCAAATGAGCTTTTAAATGTGTACACGAAAGTCATGTGGAACGAGGAAGAAAAAACTCAGATCGCGGAGATCAGAAAAATGTTGCGTCGTGCTTCCTAGGAATTAGAACACTGGAGTAATCTCTTCGCCCCTCGCTCTCCAGGATAGATGGGTTCCCGACGGTGACAGGAAGGGCACATCAATTCTTAATTGCCTTTTCATCAGCTGAAAATGAAGTGTCATGCTCTCCCTTTATCCCATTAGGAGCGCGTTTAATGGTCTCCATCTTAATTCCGCACATCGGCGGCGCGAACCTTGACTCTCGAAAGTGCGGCAGCCGGAGTTGGAGTTCTTGTCCATTCATCGTCGTCCCCTGACGTGCGTGGGAGGGAAGGGGGACAGGCGCACGCTGTTCCTTCGGGGGAAATAGATCTCGGGCCTCAGGGCCCTCCCGCGGCCTATCTTCCGTGGATCTCCGGGGGGGGGGGGGGGGGTTCTGATTTGAATTCCTCGCCACGGAATGTTTGGCGTCAGCTGCGTTACGGCACCCCCAGATCCCCCCCTGCCCCCTGCACCCCCTTACTCATCCCCTGGTCACTGCGGTCCAGTTGTGGGGTGACAGGTGGCTTTGTGGGGGGGGGGGGTGGGTGGTTTGGCGCTAACGCGGGCTAGCAGCTGCACAAAGACGTCCCGCTGGGCTCCTGTGCGACGGGACACGGCCTCTCCGGCGCTTCAATTGTCCCCCTCTCCGGCCGCCCTCTGGCAGATGCTCCAAACTTGGGAGGGGTGCGGCACACAGGTGGTGGTGGGGGGGCCGGGGGGGGGCGTACAAGTTTCAGTTGAGACGGCTGGAGACACAAACTCTGGAGCTTCTTTTTTTTTTTTTTTTTAAACGTAACCCCCCCTTGGGCCTCTCATGCAGGGCTGCTGAATAAACAAACAAACCCAGGGAACGTGTTTGGTTGGACATCCAGTGGTATTTATTAGGCCAAGCCACCTGTACGAGCGTCAACTCTGCATCGTGAATGAAACGGAAATGCAGCTCTTCCGCTGAACGAATCAAAATCCTGTCCAAGAACAATGACAGAGTAAAGGAAGCCCAGCCACGTCTGCACCACTGGCTTGGTCATATCTTCTGCTACACATCACATACCCTAAAAATCACAAAATGTAACCAGTGCAATCAAAATGGTGAGGTACGTGGGCCACTTTGCAAAAAGGTGCATTTTTTACAGCCAGATAACTGTAGCACACGGCTGGGGAACGTCTCCCGACTTTGTGTCCAGAAATATTATAGTGTTCAGTGTTTTTTAGTGTTGATCACAGCAAAATGGAGGCTTTGGTTTAGTTCTTTTGTGGTAGACAAGGTCTGGCTGGGCCCAAATAAATTTACCTGAACTGGGTGAACTCGGTGTGGAAAATCTCCCTCTCTGTGAGCATGTTTTCATAAAATGAAACCCAGGTTTCTTCTCAAACTGTTCAGAGGAACACACACACACACACAGACGCAAACGTGCATACACGCACAAACACCTCACATCAGAAGTCTAAGTCTTGAACTGGAGTTGCATGTACATTGTGCTTTAACAGGTCAGTTTTTTCCCCATACCTTTACTCGCAAGAAATTGCACGGAAGTTGGAAATGTTGTTGGTAAGCAGGCAAGACAGCCAAGATAGCAAATGGTGCAAGGAACCAGATGATACAATCTCTTGATTGTGATTTCATGATGTGAAATCAGACTGACACAGAGACTACATTCCAAGCATTTTGCAGACGCTCTTGTCCAGAGCGACTTACGCAACTTGTACACAGCATTGTACATGGCATTACAGAGATTACACACACGGTGCCGGCTGGTGTGTCCGCCCCGCGCACTAACACGCTGGAATCTTCTCGACGTGCCAAATTCCACACTCTCCGGTGGCTTGTCGCAAACAGCGCAGCTTCGGAAAGGGCGGAGTCCCCCCTCCACGTCTCACAAAGTAGAAATCGCGGCCAAGACCTACCAAGGTCGGACGGCTTTGAATTCGCAAAAAAAAAAAAGAAATTAAAAAAAAACCCCGCAGAAATAATAACGGTCTAGGTCACAAGCAGAATGAGCTCAGAGACTTATTTTAAACCCCAGTGCATCCGCCAAGGCAATTTAAAGGACATAAAACAAAACAGTTTGGGGGAAACAAATATAGATTTTTTAGGAAACCCCGTATTTACCATGGCTTCAAAATTGAAGATCTTTGGACCAAAAGCCACAGAAGTGGCTTACCACACAAACACCTGTTTGCATGAGCTGAGTATGTCTAACGAATAAAGCATGCTCTTGCCCAGATAAACTATTTGTTGACTAGCTACATGTAGCAATACCAAATCGTGATTTTTTTGCAGTGCAGTTCGTAATTACTTGGTACTGCCAGCACGTGGCGCAAAGTTTAACTATCACACTGACGGCCCTCGTGAAAAAAGTGTTGGCTAGAACACGCGCACGCACACAATCAATATGATTCGCCTCGTCATCTTAAAGTTAGTAAACATAGAGTTGAAAGGTTGACGATAAACGTATGGTCAAAAAATGTTGGTTTCAACAGCAGGGAATCAAACTAAGATCAAGCTTTGAACAAAGTTCACAATATAACGAAAAAGTATATTAGCGCTATCGACAACGACTTTGACTGCATAATCATGTGCCCTAAAATGCACCCTATAAATGAAACATCAATAATTTCCTTTACGGTGACTTTAAAAGGATCTAATGCTGAGGATCATGATCTTCCGTGACTCACTCTTCAATCACAGCCAAAAACTTTCCCCGGATAGTCTCGACATGTTGGGATTCTCGGCGGATGCAACCATTCGGGAAAAACTGGAGGGACGTGTGGTCGCAGTTTTATGAGATAGACTCAGAGCGTTTAATTAAGAACGGCGATTAAGGGGTAAAATAACTAAGCTAATACACGTTATAGAACACTCGGGTCATTTAGAGCCATTTTAAATGATAGATGAACGTGCCTGGTAACGGTCGGTAAAATTGTGTTTACCCAGTGCGCGTGGTATTGTCCAGTTTGGAGGCCACGCAGAGACCATAGGCACAATAGCTATTCCATCAGCTGTTGTGGTGTGGCGTGAATAGTTCCTCTCTCTATTCTTTTTTTTGCTTTTACGAAGTTTTCTTTTCTTGTCGCCGCATCATTGGGGGGAAAAAAAAAAGAAAAGGGGATATTTTTTGGCTTCTTCGTCTCAAGGACTTTATTTTACGCCGCAGTTTTACATTTGTAACTTTTTTGATTCATTTAACTTATTTTTTGTGGGTTTTTTCACCCCTTTTTCAAGACACCAGTTCATCCCACCCCCCTCCCTTCTTCATTTCCAGCGTTTTCCATTGGGAAAGCGGGGTAGCTCTGGGCGTGCTGTCGACTGAGTAGAGTGAGTGACTAAAACCCAAGTTTTTTTCACCGCTGCCGCCGGAGGAATGATAGCTACGACCAGAGAGGCAGAGCCGAGAAGCGCGTGATTGAATTCTGAAAAATGGAATGCAAAAATATCGACACCGGTCTGGAGGAAGCGCCACTGCCAGTTGAAAAATGTAAGTAACGACACAATTGTGGTTTGCGTCTTTCCAAATAACAAGCCTGTGTGTCTTGTCCTTGGTGTAGTCGCGTACGTTGTTTAAAAATGATCGACTATGCGCTTTGGCGGCCAAGAGAGCTATCTGCCTAAATAGGCAGGCATAGCCATGCCAAGTAATGACTGTATGAAAACATATTGCGCATTGCCATTTGCTATAGCTGTCGCTATGTGGTTTTAATTTGGACGATCTGCGTTAGATATTGATCGCTTCCTTTTTTTCCTGTAATTTTCTTTTTTGTGTATTAAGTTTAAACTAGCTTGATGGAATTGCTGGTTTTTTTGGTCAGAGGCTACTGTTGATTTCAAACCATTAATTTGCCCGCCTGTGGCAAGCTGCAGCTGGCTAGCTCGGTAGGCGCATATGAAATTTGGGAAAATGAATCGCTGCCGGTTAAATTAAATGAACACAAGTTTCGCAAAGTCTGTGCCAGAACCGTTCAGCCGGGTTCATTTAGTTGGCAGGCTAACCAGCAGTGACTTATCCGTCCGCATAAGCCTGCTGACCCGCTATGCAGCTCATTTGCAAGACCTCAAAGGTTCGCATATGTTTCACGAGCCCATGTGAAGCTAGCCATATGATCTTTACCTCAGATATGTCTTTACCCAGTGTAATATTTTTCCAGGCATTTCTGGGCTAAGGGGGGGCTTTCCACGTTGTTGCAGTTGTCTTTGATCCTTTGCGGTTTTCCAGATGGTCCTATATATTAAGTAACTGACGTTAGCCAGTCAAATTAGGACTACGTTGTGTTTTATATCCATTCGGCACACTAGCTGCTTTGGGTCCGTGAGGTTAGGTGTCGAGCAGGTTAATCGGAATGTTTTGAACATGCCTTCGATTAAATCTTCACTTTTAACCGATAACGGTTGGGAAAATCAGTAGTGAAGAGGCGAGGGCCTCGTTCGTTAAAATCACCCCGTCTGCTCTGAAGAATGAATCTAATTACGACGCGCGGACGGAAGGAAAGGGAGCGCTCATACTAGGCGACTGTGTTGTTGATGCAACATGGTTCCATTGCCAATAGACAAGCAAGTGTGTCGGCCGCGTGCGCGCGCCCCCGGCCGCTCATTCCTGCTCCGCTCCCCAAATCAACAAATTACCGTTAATGACCACGAGGGACAAACCGGAACGGTAAACTGAATCTATCCGTTCGTGGAGCGCTATACACGAGCATTCCTGTGCCTGCCACCATAATACGGTAAATTTGATCACGCCCTTTTCGTTTTATTGCGATGAACGCTGGATTCCTTTTGACCGTGAAAGTCTGACAACCGCAGCAACGAAGTAGCCTAATCTCCTAGCACCCCCCCCCCCCCATGGCTGTCACCGGTCTGGCGTCCTCCATCCCCCCACACACCACCACCTTCCCCAGTATCTGTGGAGTGCCAGTTGGATTGAAAATGAATCTTTAAAAAATCGCTACTTGAAAAAAATTATTGTAAACACTGAAATCCCAGCTTTCACATCTGCCCAGGTGTCTTTAAATCTCTAAATGATCACCATTCCCCGTCTTTAATGTTCTGGAACATTGTAATCACTGTTTTTTCTTGTGTGGCAGATGCTTATTTACGGAGGCTCGCAGATGCTTATTAGATTCAAGCACGTCGGGCTGCAGTGCGCTGTCCAAAAATACGGCTTTGCGAATTACCACGTCCTCGGGCAGATGATGCAGCGAACCTAAGTGCCCTTCACTAGCGTTGCTGCCATCGCTGTTGATATTGATGGACACGAAGGCTAGGTGACCCGGAGGCACCACGGGGCATTGGCCGGATGCTAGGACAGACAGGGGCAAAGGACAGGTTATGAAATCCTGCGTGAACTCAAATGACTGGTACAGGAAAGGTGCTGACGGCTCCGGAGCCTGAGTCCAGCTGTTTGAGGTTTACGTGCCGGCTCAGGTGATGGATCAGAGACGGACGGGATCTGGCAGTGCGGCTGGCCAGAAGCGGAGACCTGAAGCGGATGTGGGCTGCAATCAATCCCCAGACGCAGGCAGGCTGACTGGAGAAAGAGGGTGGGTGGGTGGGGGGGGGGGGGGGCAGCCCAGCTGTAGGGGAATACCAGGAGCAGCAAAATTCTGTCCCATTTCCAGGAGCGTCCAGATGAGCGCTGACATAGAGGCTCATGGGAGTTGTAGTCCAGATGAAGTTGAAACATTTTTTTGGACATGTGAACTGTGGGGTCCAGAGTTTTGCTGGAGTAGAGGCGGGGGAACGGTCAGGTGCAGCAGGATTTGGTTACTATGGCATTCCCTCGGTGTGTGGGAAGAGATTTTTTGGGCATGGAGGGCCTCGACTGAGGCTGCCTGAGTGTTCAGCTTCCACACAGCTCTGTGTGTGAGGGGCTTTAAATCCAGCCGAGGGTTATCTGGCCGTGAGCCAGCGGTCTGAGCCAGAGATCATTTCACGATTGATTCCCCCACCCCCCCACCCCATCGCTGAGTGCAGCAGTCACAGCTGAGGTAATTCTCCAAACAGCTCCCAGGAATGGATGTTGGCCGCAGCGATGGATGCGATTGGCTGGATTTTTGCTGTCCGCCCCACCTCCCCCATTGCATGATGGGTCGGCTGAATCCCCTGTCCGCGGGTATAAATATTTAACTAGCGTCTGTTTACGTTGGGAAGCTGGGAAGGGGGACCGATCGATCGTGCGTTCTGTGATCTGTGGCGTAAGCTAACTGGCAGTCCTCAGTGCGTCCTGTTGCTATGTGACCGATGTGCGCTCCAAACTGTGACAGAAATGATTTCCCACATACCAGAGCCTGCATGACATCATTTCAGCCACCCCCCCCATTTTACATTTAGATGATTTAGCACATTTGGGTAAACTGACCTATTTAAAAACCCTGAGGACAGCATGCATTGTTGTTGCCTAAGCGAGAACGTTATTCCTGTACCGGGCAGCGTGTTCTCTACTGTGGTAAAGAGACCTGGCTGTAATTGGGGGTGTGGTGCGGGGGGGGGGGGGCATGGTTGTTGTGGTATGGCGCGGTGCAGTACGCTGTGCTTGGTCTGAAGGCTCTCCTGCCCCAGCATTTGGCGGTAATGTGCGGGGCACAGAGGCGGTGAGCGCTGCCCCCTAACCCCCCCCCCCCCCGGCTCACAGAGGTGACCTCTCACGTTATGTAAGAGCCCCCCTCCTCAGACAGCAGGAGTTTACGTTTCCTTCCTGGCCCTTTGAGTGGGGACTAGGGGGTGCGTTGGGGGGAGGGGGGGGGCTGGGTGTTTCTGCCACGTCATCCGGTTTAGGGGGAGAAGCACACACTCCCTCCTGGGCTTTGGTAACTTCATGGGGATGTGTTTTTCTTTTTTTCTTTTCTCTGATTGGTCAGGGAATTTTCAGATCCTACTCCTCTCTTGGGTTTGCTACTGTTTGGATTTATTGCTGAGTTGGCTGGTTGTGAGTGTAAAAGCTGTTGACGTGTGCACTTATGACATACCCAAACCTCTGCCTCTGTGCCCCCCCCCCCCAAATCTTCAGCCCCTCCATCCTCCATAAAGACACCCCCCAAAACTTACAACCAAAGGCATTCTCTCAATGTTCCTGGAGCATCTTTGCATACATTAGGCTAGCACTTTTTTCCACAATGAGAATGCATCCAGGTCCATTAAGGGCTTGGGTGTACATTAAGACCAAGGTGCTCGCAATCCTTCAGCTGGACTTGAGCCCCTCGAACCCTGACCCTGCCTGACACCCCCCCCCCCCATCTCCTGCTTTTCCAGTTGAGATGCGTGACCCTACCTGGCATTCCTGTCGAAGCGATTCGCTGCTGTTTCTAGGCTGTGATGAATCATGGGAGACTGGGCCAATGGGAGGGAGGGGGGGAGGGAGAGATGACACAGTCGTTCTTCCCTGTCCCGACTTGCTTTTTTTTTTGACGATCCCGTTTTCGCATACCTCGGGGGTGAGGTGTCGACGTGCTCGTCGTGGTTGGGCTGTACTTCTTTAGCACGTCATCGCAGGTGACACGGCATGCGCCGTTGCCATGGTTTCCCGTTCCGTCTTTGCGTTTTTTTTTGCCAGGTGTCAGGTGACTTTGTCTTCCCGTGTTCTTCCTGGCGTTTTCGCGAAGACGTTCTGTCCAGGTATTTGGAAACACCTTTAAGGTGATCCAGAGGCCCAGAGCTCTCCTTTGACCTGGAGCCTGACAGTCAGTACCGACAGAAATGAAACTGAACTCTTGGGAATGTAATGTCAGTGAAATAAGCTCCATTTTCCCAATTCCAGTGTGTTCCTCCTGGCTCTGGGTTTAGTCTTGGTGTTTAGGAGAGAGCTGGCTGGGAAGAAGGAGAACTATCCTGGCCTGCCCAGGAGCAGAATCGACTTGCCGAGAACTCTCTTATGCTGTGTACAAAAATTTAAATGATAAATTATTCATTTAACAAATTTAGTTTGCTTGTAGTGTTGTCAATAACTCACTTTCCAAGTTCACTTCCTTTAATTAACTTGTTACGTGATCTTCTGATCTTGATCTTGTTTTTGCTGGTAAGGGTAAGTGTAAGCAGCACTGCAGTTGCAAGTCGTGTATGTGTGTGTGTCTGTTTGTGTGTCTGTCTGCCTGTGTGTGTCTGTAATAAGAGACCGTACAATTCATTCACTTACAGTAACTCCCCTAAAGCATAATTCTCAATGGTCTTTGCTAACAAGCGAATAATTGACTTTGTTTGCAGTGATGTTGAGAAAGCAGTGCTGTCTTTAGTCTCTGAAGAAACACAGGAGGAAGGAGACCGTGAACACGTGTCAGTGTTTGGAGGCAATGTTGCTTCCCCCCCCCCCCCCCATGACAGTCCCTGTCCAACTCAGCCACATGCTATGATTCAGTATGAAAGCAAGGAAATGGTTTAGTTTGATTGTTTACTTCCTTTGAGTGTGATTGAACTCCAGCTTGGTCTTCCGCTTGTGTGTCAGTAGGTGCTCATTCCCCATGAAGTCAACCTTCACACACCAAAGTCTCAGTACAGTTTTACTCTTCTTAGAGAAATAAACAGACTGGATGAAGCTGAAGGGTCAGAGCTGGGCTTGATGTGGGGCAGGGTGCAGGGGCAAAAGATGAAGAGCGAGGTGGGGGAGGGGGGGGGCAAGCCTTTTTGGAGATGGACATGAACATCAGTGACACCACCCATCATGGATGCATCCAGTTAGTTATGGTCCCTTGTGGTGCTCTACCTCTGTTATCCAATCCTGTCTACTCTTGTGCTGGCTGTGTTGTGGGGTCCTGTGTTTTTTTGGGGGTCCTGTGTTTGGGGTGATGATCATCCAGGGAGGGAGGGTGTTGGTCAGCAGGGTTTTTTCGCGCCACCTCATCCAGTGAAGACTCCAGTCTGTTAGAGGCCTGCAGTTTGGAGCTGCAGCTGCGCTGTAGTCCTGCATCGCAGATCTGCGCAGAGCTGTGCAGCTCAGCTGGTGGACTGCAGAGGGGGAAAGCCTGTTTTGGGGGGGGTGTACTGACCCTCTGTCTTCTCTCCAACCACTGGAGGAAGTAGGAGAATTGGGACGCGTCTGGGATGAGTGCAGTTGGATGTCCCAAATGTGGAGAAAAATGGGAAAATGTGGCCTCAAGGTTTTATAAGGAGAAATGAAATTATTGCAAACAGACTTCAGATGTGAGTGAGGGGTTGACACTTGCTTGGCACAAATGTGTAGTTCCACACACTGCCTTGTGCGATACGTTTGTATGTGCTGGTTTATGGCGCCTGTAGGTTTCTGTATGTAGGAAAACGTCTGAAATAATGGTTTTGTGCTTTGGTTTCCTTTCTCCCTCTCCCCCTTCCTCTTTTTACTGTATAAAAATAAAAAATGGATCCGCAGTGGTGATTGTTGGATTTGATTTTAATTTAATGTGAGAAGATTGAGGAAGATGTTTTTTTTATTTTTTTTTATGTGTTATTCATTAAGCAGTTGTGTAGCTGTTAGTGAGTCATCCCATGCCCACATGCACATCAGGGTCTGGGATGAGTCTGTTTCTTCTGAACCAGAAGGAGAGACTGCAGTGGAGCCGTTTCTCCCTGGAAGGAAATGCTTCGTCTGTTTATAAAAAAAAAAAGAAGAACTGACAGCATGAGTTTTTTTTCCTATTTTTAGTCTGTTATTTTGCAGGAATAAACTTGGTTGTTATGTCAAAATGAGCGTGTAGTTCTAAATTCAGCAGAAACGTCGTGATGTGTTTTGTGATGCAGCCTTGTGCAAAGCTGGCTGTTTAGCCGCTTTCGTTGTTTGGTGCTCTGAATAACTGAATTATGAATTCCAGAGCCCTGGATTTAGGAATTACCAGGAGGAGCCCAGCTCGTGCGCTGGCAGGTCCTGAGGTGAACTGTCCTCGGTTGGTTGGCTGGGGTGGGGCTGGGTCTGATGTCTGTCGCGTGTCAGGTCAAAAAGACATTGTTGTGCTGGGGGGGCGGGCTGGGGGGGCTCTCCTGCTCGTTTAACGCCTGATCTGTGCCTACAGCCGGCCTGAGAGACTATCAGTATCTCTGTGTGTCTCTCAATGTCTCTCTTTCTATATATCTCCCTCAGTCTCTCTCTCGCTCTCTGTCTCTCTCTCTGTATATATTGCTCTATCTCTCTCACTGTCTCTCTGTCGCTCTCTCTGTATATATCGCTCTGTCTCTCGCTCTCTCTGTCTCTCTCTCTGTATATATCACTCTATCTCTCTCTCTCTCCTCCTCTCCTCCCGCTCTCTCTCTCTCTCTCTGTCTCTCTCTCTCTCTCTCTCTCTCTCTCTCTCTCTCTCTCTCTCTCTCTCTGTATATATCTCTCTCGCTCTCTCTCTCTCTCCTCCTCTCCTCCCGCTCGCTCAGTCCTCTCAGTTTGCCCCCGGCGCGTTGCGGAATGCCGCGAGCCGTCTGGTTCGCTCCCCGGTCTAAAATGGTTCCCTGCTGTTGCCGGGAGACGGTGAGCACCGGGCCGGTGTGTCTCTGTGAAGTGTCCTGGCCTGAGACAGAGCTGTGTGACTCTGGGAGGGACCCAGCGGAGCTCGGGTCATGTGACCTGAGTGGGAGTGCTGCTGGGAGACGCATGCCAAAAGCTCACTGGGTTTAAATTAGCATGTCCCGAATGCCTCACAAACCAAAGTAAAATTTATATAAATTATCCATGAGTTCCTACCTAAAATATAACCGTATTCCCCTAAAATAGGCAAATTCTCTCCATGATGGTTTAATCCATATAGTAGCAAACTTTATTGACAGCATGACAACGCCAGCGTAGCAGTGGCATGTTCCTTGTGTACAGTAAGAGGAGGCTGTTCTGCTCATGGTGACATTATGTGTGAGTGGAGAGAGATGAGCATTGGGCTCATTAAATGATCTGTTACTGTTAAGCGTCTGTGTGACGGTTCTCTGTAAAAATCACTATGCAGGTAAAGTTGATTTGATGAGATAAAATGGTCGGGCAGTCCCTCAGTCTCTGTGAAGTGCTGTGAGTTTCCGTTGGAGTCTCTCTGGCTGTGTACTCTGGTCAGAAGTTGCCTTTACTGGGGCTAGTTTTCAGGTTCCATTTAACCGAAATCTTTCCTCCTCAAAATGATGATCGTGGGTCGCTCTCAGGTTTTGGGGGGGTCGCTGTCAGGTTTTTTGGGGGGGTCGCTGTCAGGTTTTTTGGGGGGTCGCTCTCAGGTTTTGGGGGGTCGCTGTCAGGTTTTGGGGGTTGCTCTCAGGTTTTGGGGGTCGCTCTCAGGTTTTGGGGGTGGAACTCGTTTGAAGAGGAGCCTTTTCCGGGCAGCGAGGCGCTAATGTGCCAGATGAGCCCGTTAGCGGTAGCGGCGCACAGCTGGAGAGAGATCAGCCCTCCCAGGATCCATACGGTCGATCGCAGCCACTCATCTGTGCTCATCCATCGAACGGCGCTGCCGGGTTTTGATCGATGCGGGACGTTCACAACAAACCGTCCTGAGCGGAGAGAATTTGGGCTCATTCCGATCGCTTATTTTACCCGCCCACGTCTCCTCGGGCCCCGCCTGACCCGGAAATCGATCGAGGGCCACCGTCTTTAAGGACGTCACGATTTTGGTAAATGCTCCTTGGAGGAGTGAGGAGGCTCCTGAAGGATGCTTGAGCAAGGATACATGGGAGCATCCTTTGTGGAAGACTTTTTTTTTTTTTTTTTGGAACGCATGATGTTTAAATGATTGACCTCTGGATCACCTCTCCCCATCTCATGCATCTGCAATTGAAGTGGCTTAAAACTGACGCTTGAAAGAGCAATTCCTTACAGTTCCTCCCACAGTCACTCCCACGGGCCTGTGCTGCGGTCAGTCCCAGAGGCCTGTGCTGCAGTCTGTCCCACTGGCCTGTGCTGCGGTCTGTCCCAGAGGCCTGTGCTGCGGTCTGTCCCAGGGGCCTGTGCTGCGGTCTGTCCCAGAGGCCTGTGCTGCGGTCTGTCCCACGGGTCTGTGCTGCGGTCAGTCCCAGGGGCCTGTGCTGCGGTCTGTCCCAGAGGCCTGTGCTGCGGTCAGGCCCACGGGTCTGTGCTGCGGTCAGTCCCAGGGGCCTGTGCTGCGGTCAGTCCCACGGGCCTGTGCTGTCGATGGTCGTCCTCGTGCTTTCTGTGCGTGTGGCGTGTCGCTCGTGTGCGTGTCTGTGTGATTAAACGAGGCCTGGCTGTCCAGTTCAGCGAATGTTTGTTTAGGCGAGGTTCCTTCACGCTGCTGCAGTCTCAGTCTTGAGGCTGTAGCATGTGTTCTTCTCTTTCGCTGTGTGCAGTGTGGTTTCTCTGGTTCACCTATCATTCAGTAATGGGCTGTACCCTGGGGGTGGGGGTGGGAGGGGGAGGGGAGGGTGGGGTTTGCTTTTGACCTGAAACTGTGAGAGATAGTTTGGCCTTCAGAATATCCGAAAAAACAAAAACACCACATGTTGTGTTCCATTGAAGGCTCTGGATGGCCTATCGTCTGAATAAACAGGGCTCTGCAGTGCTCCCATGTTGGGGGTGTTTTTTGCTCCTGAAGGTTGATGTGCGCTAACTTGCAAGTTAATTTAGGAACACGTCTACTGCTTGCGATACATTAGTGCGCTCTTAAATTTTTCAGCTTAGGAGCATGTGTGTTAGCATGTGTGTTCAGACCAGGAAATGGAGCTCCACCTGAACCCCCTCAACCCCACCTGATGCTGGGGGGTGCGGTTTTTGGGGAGGGAGGGGCGGGAGCGGGGGGGGGGGTTGCAGAACCAATCCATCCGCATGCCTGCACATGCCCTTCCAGCTGTGGGGGGTGTGGGGGCGGGGCACTCCCACATGCTCAGATTTTAGCCTTACAGGCACAGTGGGATCCAGAAAGCAGCAGATCAGAGAGAGAGAGAGAGAGACAGAGCGAGGGACGGAGGGAGGAATGGAGGGAGGGAGAGGGACTCAGAGAGCGAGAGAGAGAGAGAAAGGCGGAGAGAGAGAGAGAGAGAGAGAGAGAGAGAGCAGGGTGTCAGAAGCGGAGGTGCCTCTGAAATATGCTGTTTGAATTTGGGGCCTGAAAAATGTTGTGAGCCGCAGAAAAAGAATTTACAGCAACAACCAGTTTCAGCCGCTGGTGCTGTGTGTGTGTGTGTGTGTGTGTGTGTGTGTGTGCGCGCGCGCTCGTGAGTGTGTGAGTGTGTGCGTGTGTGTGTGAGTGTGCGTGTGTTTGTGAGTGTGTGCGCGCTGTGAGTGTGCGTGTGTGTGTGCGTGTGTGAGTGTGTGTGTGAGTGTGTGCGTGTGAGTGTGTGCGTGTGTGAGTGTGTGTGAGAGTGTGTGAGTGTGTGTGTGTGCGTGTGTGTGAGTGTGTGCGTGTTCTCCTTAGGGGTCTGGTACGGAATGCAGAGTATTCTTTTTCAGAGCTCTGTGTGTCCCTGTAAGAGAGGGAGGGGGAGGGGGTGCGGGGTGTCGGCTGTTTCGGTTGTTTCTTGGGAGGGAGGGAGAGATAGAGAGAGAAAGAGAGCGAGGACGGTGCAGTAGAGGAGAGCAGGTTCTGTGATCTCGTGCACAGGGTCACACACACACACACACACACACACACTGAGCATCGGGTCAGCGCCGGTACCCTGTGGAGCCCCCAGATGGTGCTGATCCCACCCCCCACTTCCTCCCCGACTCGCCAAGGTGGGGGACCGGGGGACCGGCCGGCAGGCCTGCAGGACAGGAAAGATTTTTAAATCCACCCCCCCCCCCCCAGCACCCAGAGAGACCACCTGTGTGTGTCCTCCAGTGCTGTCCTCTCCTCTCCCAGAATGCCCAGCAAAGCCGTGCCACTTCCTCCTTATTTTAGCTTTAATCTCAGGAGAGAAACAGGGAACAGGAAGAGGAAGTGGAGCAGTGTTGTAGTGCTCCTTTTTCTTTGGTCTGATTGGTGCGTTCGGCTGGTTCTTGTCAACTCGTAAAATCGCATATCCAAGTTTACCTCCGGGAAGTTACGTTCAAACGGCCTAAAAAGTCTTAAATACCAGTGGTGAACTCGGGCAAGTTCCATGATTCATGGGTTAACCAGTTGTGACGTACCACTGATCTCACCCTGCTGTTCACAGTTACTGGAAAATAGCAACAATGCACCAGCTTTATGGTGGGCCTAACTATATCCATATAACTTATTTATTTAGCATTACATTACATTACATTATAGGCATTTAGCAGACGCTCTTATCCAGAGCGACTTACACAACTTTTAGTTAGCACTTTACATTGTATCCATTTATACAGCTGGATATATACTGAAGCAATGCAGGTTAAGTACCTTGCTCAAGGGTACAACGGCAGTGTCCTTACCCAGGATTCGAACCTACGACCTTTCGGTTACAAGCGCAGTTCCTTACCCACTGCGCCACACTCGTCCTTTAGCCTATCGGTCATAATGTGTTTAAGCAGAGGTGGCAAGTTTGGCTCGGGCGTGCGATCTTTTCTGTTCTCGGCTGGTTTATGCTGCTTATGTCCAGACACTGCAGGGTACATTTCTGGCTTCCATTACTTACGTCTTGCAGTGAGCCGTCTCAGTCACTCAGCGTGTTGACGTCCCAGTGGACGTTGTTCACGCGATGGACGTACCAGTTGCTACTGACCACCCGAACGCAAACGACGTGGTCACGTGACTTGGCGAGTTTACGAGACCGACCGAACGCAGCCTCTCCTCTTCTCCTCTTGACCCCGGGCAGAGCGTCTTTGGCATCTGAGGAGACACTGCGAGCTCGTTTCTGTGACGAACCCCCCGCACGTCTGTGACGAACCCCCCACCCATCTGTGACCGAACCCCCCGCCCGTCTGTGACATAACCCCCCACCCGTCTGTGACCGAACCCCCCACCCGTCTGTGACAGAACCCCCACACGTCTGGGACAGTACCCCCCGCCCGTCCGTGACAGTACCCCCCCCACCCGTCTGTGACCGAACCCCCCACCCGTCTGTGACAGAACCCCCACACGTCTGGGACAGTACCCCCCGCCCGTCCGTGACAGTACCCCCCCACCCGTCTGTGACCGAACCCCCCCACCCGTCCCGCGGGGTCTCCCCCGAGCGCTGGCTCCCGTCCGGCTTCTGGATCTAAATCATTTCCAGGGTCGCGACCCCTCTCCAGCTCGTAAACCATCTACTCTTACCACGTGTCCTGCAGTGCATGATGGGTAGACAGGAAGTTCTCTCTCAGCTTTTTTTTTTTTTTTCTTTTTTTTTGTTCGGATTGTTCTGGGTCAGTTGGTCACTTCCTGCTAGCTCAGCCAATCAGGTTTTTTTTTTTTGCTGCATGGCTGCAGCCATAACATCCAAAACACAAAAAAAATATGTATTTCTGCTGGGTTCTAAAAAAAACGAAAAAAATGGTGTGAACTGTAAGAGGCAGGGTGCCCGGGAACAAAATGGGCCATCGGGGGATCGAAGAAACGCACTAATTAGCTTTTATCAGTTCTGACTCTTCCTGGTTTCTGATCTTAATTGGCTCTTTTAAGGGTAGTTACATGCATATGCATGCGGGTTCATGGTTAATTATGTGTGTAATTAGTCACACATTAGCCTGGAATGGGGATCCACAGGCTGCCGCAGGCACGTTGAGCGTTCGGGTCGGCCATCTTGGCTCTGATCGTTTCCGTAAAACCCTCCTTTAGAACGACGCCTCTTCTCCCTCCTCTTCAAGTTCCGTGGGTGCCAGTCTCTTGCCTTTTGAAGTCTTGGTTTTGAAAAGGGCTTCCTGGGGGTGTTTATTTAGTTTAGGCGTGAGTGGAGAGTGGAGATGGATTGGGGGTGAAATTCTTCCATCTGTGTGATGGGCTCTTTGACACTGGTCCTGGAGAGCCGCAGGGTCTGCTGGGGTCCCCAACCCTGGTCCTGGAGAGCCGCAGGGTCTGCTGGGGTCCCCAACCCTGGTCCTGGAGAGCCGCTGGGCTTGTAGGATTTTTAAGTAACGGGTGAGATTTTGTTTAGGAGCTCTCTGTTCAGCTTCAAACCATTGTGATGTCATCAAGGAAACGATGCATTAGCTGAATGTTCCACCAGAAACTTCTCCCACTGTTGTTTCTCTCCTCTCCCCTCTCTTCTCCTCCCTCCCCTGTCCATTTCTCTCTTCCTTCTCTTCTCCTCATGCCTATCCCCAGTTTTCCTCTCCTTTTTGAGATTGAACGAGTCTCTCTCTCTCTCTGACGGCAGAGAAACTGTGACTCCATCGTTTGTGAATCCAGGAAGAGCAGAAGACTTGAGGAGTTTATTTCGTGACTGTGCTCTTCACTTTTTTCTGCAGTGCAGACACATTTTTTATTTTTTTAAATAAAGTTCTCAGGTTTCTCTTCCAAGGTTCTTGTTACCCTGCCATTACAGAAAGCCCCAGAGCATCATTTAGCTATTTATTCCCCTCAGAAGCAGTGGATTTATGAGTTTGCCGTAGGCTAGCGCTTGGCAGCATGGCCTTTTCTTTGTTGTTGTGCTTGTACCATTTCAAAATATATATAT
Organism: Anguilla rostrata; assembly: GCF_018555375.3. NCBI lineage: Eukaryota > Metazoa > Chordata > Actinopteri > Anguilliformes > Anguillidae > Anguilla > Anguilla rostrata. Next base: position 3,125,366 of record NC_057933.1, on the reverse strand, counting down.
ATAATAATCTTGATAATTTTTCACTGTCACTCTTAGTGTGTGATTGCAAAATCATTAGGTTTTTACTATTTACTTTGTATTTACTTTGACCTGATTTCTATGATTATTATATTTTCCTTGATTTACAAATGCCTCACATTTTTTAATGCTCAATTTCTGCATAATGCAATGTTTCTAGCGCTGAATATGGAGCCTACATTTCTGAATGGGGGGTGTTAATGGGAATCACACCCGTGCCTGAATGGGGACGCTGGTGTTTTTTGGAAAAAGGAAGTGAGGAAGTAAAAGAATGAGAGCAGGAAGTGTTGCCGTGGCGAGGACAGTCAGAGCCGCGTGCTGTCGCATGCCTGACCCCCCCCCCCCCCCCCCCCCCCCCCCCCCCCCAACCCTGCACTCTCTAAAGCAACAGGGAATCAAAATGTGTGGCCTAGTTATTTTTGAATTCTTCCGTCCCGTCTCTCTCTCTTTCTCTCTCTCTCTCTCTCTCTCTCTCTCTCTCTCCTCTCTCTCTCCCTCTGTCTCTCCTCTCCTCTCCTCTCCTCCCCTCTCTCCCTCTCTCTCTCTCTCTCTCTCTCTCTCTCTCTCTCTCTCTCTCTCTCTCCTCTCTCTCTCTCTCCCCCCCCCCCCCCCCCCCGTTCTGTGAGTTAGCATTGCATCTGGTTTCTCTCGACTTCAGGGGCCTGGTTTTAAGTAACAAACAGCTGTACCCTAGTTTCAACTTGGATGGTTGAGGGGGGAGGGGGTCTTCACCATACTGTAAGCCTCCTAAATGCTTCTCACCCCCCAGCCCCCCTCCTGAAATAACCCAAACGGGCCCTACTTTACAGTCAGCAGACCAAGGGGCTAATATTAGATATATGCGCACACAGTGCATCTAAAGGGCATAATGCCCCAATTCCTAACGCCTGTGGCTCCTCCCCTTCCTCTTCCCTGCTCCAGACCTGCCAGGGATCGAAATAACTGTCTGACGGCGGCGGCCATGTTGAGAGCCGTGTTTTCCTAGCAACGGTGCCCTTTGGCTGAGTAACAAACAGAGGCACCGACCGTGAGAGTCTCTCTCCGTTCCTCTGTTCATCTCACCCTCCCTCTCCATTTCTGCCTTTTCTCTCTCTCTCTCTCTCTCTCACCTCCTCTCTCTTTCTCTCCATCCCAGCCTTTCTCTCCCCCACCCTCCCACCCCCTTTTACTCTCTCTCTCACCCTTTTTTCTCTCTGCTTCTCTCTCCCTCTCTGTCCTAACCCTTTTCCCAATCACTGGGTCTCAGTAGTCCTGTTCACTGTCCTGTCCTCTGCTCTGCGTTTGAGCTGCAGAAATGTGCGGCTGTGTGCGTGTGCACTGCAGAAATGCGCAGCTGTGTGCGTGTACACTGCAGAAATGCGCAGCTGTGTGCGTGTACACTGCAGAAATGCGCAGCTGTGTGCGTGTACAATGCAGAAATGCGCAGCTGTGTGCGTGTACACTGCAGAAATGCGTGGCTGTGTGCGTGTGCACTGCAGAAATGCCCAGCTGTGTGTGTGTGCACTGCAGAAATGCGCAGCTGTGTGCGTGCACAATGCAGAAATGCGCAGCTGTGTGCGTGTGCACTGCAGAAATGCACATCTGTGTGCGTGTGCACTGCAGAAATGCACAGCTGTGTGCGTGTGCACTGCAGAAATGCGCAGCTGTGTGCGTGTGCACTGCAGAAATGCGCAGCTGTGTGCGTGTGCTTGCAGAAATGCGCAGCTGTGTGCGTGTGCTCGCAGAAATGCGCAGCTGTGTGGGTGTGCACTGCAGAAATGCGCTGTGTGTTGGCGGGTAATGCGTGTGTCTCGCTGGCTGTGGGTCAGGCGGAGCAGCTGTTAACTGAGGCTTTGGACGCTGTGGAGGCCGCTCCCTCCCCATCGTCCCCGTTACCCCCCCCCCACCCCTCCTCACAGTCGCTGTTACTGGGCTGTGAGGTTCAGGCGTGTGCCTCATAACGCGGACGTCCCCCCCCCCAGCACTACCCCCCACCCCCTTCCTGCGATTGATCAAAGAAAAATTGCCGTTATGTGCTCATTGATTTAGCCAGAGTGATTTAGTGTCATATTAAAGCAGGTCTTCTGTGTCTTCGTTCAGAGCTGGGTTCTTATGACTCTGCTTCGACCTGTGGATGCTGGTTCACACCTGGATCAGATCGTTAGCTGCCTAATGGAGAGTCATAATTAGCGATTGGTCTCGTTACACAGGGTAAGGGTAGGTACAGAGCTACACTGAGTAGAGTGTCCTGGTGTAGAATGCACTGGTGTAGAATGTTCTGGTGTAGAATGCACTGGTGTAGAATGTTCTGGTGTAGAATGTTCTGGTGTAGAATGCACTGGTGTAGAATGTTCTGGTGTAGAATGCACTGGTGTAGAATGTTTGGTGTATAAAATACTTTTCCGGTGTGCTGCTGGCTGTACAGTAGTCCTCAGCCTCGCCTCGTGGCTGGTGGTGGTGAGGTAAGGCAGTCCTCTGGCTGGTGGTGGTGAGGTAAGGCAGTCCTCTGGCTGGTGGTGGTGAGGTAAGGCAGTCCTCTGGCTGGTGGTGGTGAGGTAAGGCAGTCCTGTGTGTGGTGGTGGTGAGGTAAGGCAGTCCTGTGTGTGAGGCGTGTGCTCCTCTCCAGAGCCTGTAATCACACATCCTGGCTGCGGGTTTGGGTTGGGTGGAGCCGTGTCCCAAACATTAGTGTAATGAGCACCGCGGGCCAGCCCTAAATTACACCTCTGCCGTCGGGTTAATTACTGCTGGGACGCTACTGGTCTTTGCTTGGTTGAAATTGAGTTGAGTCTGGATTTGAAAGGCTGTGTTTTCGCCCGACCGTCTCTGCATTTTGTGAAAAACAGAGATTTTAGTGACAAAGCAAACAGCAGCAAACCAAACCAAACCTGTGCTGCCTGTGATGAGGACAGCAGTGAGGAGCAGGTATCTGTCAGAGGGGGAGGCAGTGTAGTGTAATGGGGGAGGAACTGGTTTTGTAACCTAAAGGTCACAAAGGTCGCTGTACCCTTGAGCAAGATGCTTAACCTGCATTGCTTCAGTATACCTCCAGCTGTTTAAATGGATACAATGTAAAGGCTGTGCTAAGTTGTGTAAGTCGCTCTGGATAAGGACGTCTGCTAAATGCCTGTAATGTACTGTAAGAGAACTACATGTTTTCTTCATGCATGCTCTGTCTTTTGAGCATGTGATTGAAGGCAGTGTGTGTGTGCGTGTGAGGGGAAGGATTCTGGTGTGAGGGGAAGGGTTCTGGTGTGAGGTAAAGGGTTCTGGTGTGAGGGGTGTTTTCCTGGCGCTGTTTGGGCACGCTTGTGCCGTTAGGCTATATGGTAGCTGCAACGCTAAAAATTTAAGCCCTAAGTCGTACATGGTCGAGTCCAAGTCCAGTCACAGTTACTGTGACTTGAGTCAGATTCAAGTCCAAGACCTTGACTCGAGTGCTACAGGACTGCCTTGTGTCTGAGGGATTGGGTAGCCCAAGGTGTTTGTGGCCTAGAGAACCTGAATAGTTTCCATGGTTGCACACAGTTTCTGGAACTTCTCTTGAAGCTCTTTAATTTTATTTTCTGAATTCTTATTTTTATGGAAGTGTGGTGTCTTGGCTCCTTGCGAGCTGCAGTGTTTCACACGCTGGGTAGCTGCCTCTCTGCGTCTCTCCGGACTGACGGGCGGTTTCCTGCTCGTTGGTTCAGCCACAGCCGGTTACCGGTGCGTTTTTTTACGCTGGGTTAACGCTGGGTCGTTATAAACGCGCAGAGAGCTTGTTTTTCATCCAGAGGCGTTTTAAAGCTCTCCCTGGCCCCGCCTGAATCGCCGGCGTGTCGTTCTTACGAAGGGAGCCAGACTGACGGCGCTTCGCTCCGACGTTTAAAACTCGTCCCGTCCCATCGCCATGGCGACGTGCGCGAGGTTGCCGGGGGCGACGGAGAGCTGTGGTATGAGCGGCATCCCGCGTTACTTCACCAGTGTCACCGACCGTGACGGCGGCCCAGCCCCTCCCTCCCAAACAGGTGGCGAGTATGAGTTACAGTAAATTTAAACAGCAGTTGAACTGTTGGGAGATAGATGCGTGGGTCTTGAGCAATCTCAAACATGCGCGCACACACACACACACGCACACGGGTGTCATTCCCCATCCTGCTCTATTTTTAACATTATCGCCCACACAGACACCAGCCTTATTACTGTCAATCAACGCATTAAATGGCGGATAGAGGGATGTGCTGATTCGCTGGTTTGTTGGTGCTTCTCACTGATTTGTCCTCTGGCACCCAGACCACTCCTGGCCCCGCCCACTGACTTCCTGTCCAAACAGACAGATCCCAGTATGCATTCCTGTCCTCGGCCATGCCCGAATCGACAGACTTGCACACTATTGAGCATACAATACACACACACAAGGAAGGGTGTTTACTTTGTGCTTCCAGTACGTCTGGACTCACCCCCCCCCCACCCACCAATAATGCAAAGGCGCCCCAGCCAGTGACATCACCCCCCTACCCCACCCCACCCCGCCTCTGTCGTCCCGGGCGAGGGCAGTGATTATGAGGTAATGCTTCAGCCCTTCTGCCCCAACCCCCCCCCCCCCAAACACACCCTAAAATGAGATGCAGCTCCATTCTCTCTGTACCCCCCAACCCCCCCCCCCCTCCCCTTTCAGCCAGTAACCACCGGCAACCTCTCATTTCCCTGCTTTTATTTGGTCTGCTTGAGTTTTACAGGAGTGGGGGGGGGGTTGATACACACTCTGTCATTCCATTCACAAAAACACGCTAAACACACACAAGCACACATCACTGTCCATCTGACTGCAACCAGACTGTGACTGTAATGCTGCCAAAATAAACATACTTTACATTTTACTTATAGCCGTTTTGGGTAGATGAGTTCATATAGGTGTGTGTGTGTGTGTGTGTGTGTGTGTGTGTCTGTGTGCGCGCACGTATTGAATTTTATCTCACTTGAAGGAAATCTCTTGGGTTGTAAGGTTGCGGCGCAGTGAGAAGTGTGTTTGGGGAGTTTAAATCAGAACTGGGTGCTGTGCTTTCTGCTTGCATTGTTCTCCTATACATTCATTCTCATCCGGAGAGGCGTGCAGTGGGGGAAAGAGCGTCGGCGTTCCTCATACCGGAGTGTTCGGTTCGTTTTCTCACGCCCCCGCCTCCCCTCCTCCACCCATTTTTAAAAAAACCTTGTGTTGGTTTTAGGCTGTAAAAGTTTAAAGAGCGTTTTTGTTTAGTTTTTTTCCCTCTGTAACCGCCCTGCACGCTTCCTCTGTCCTGCAGAGCCGGGCTCACGGAAGGGGGGGGGGGGGGGGGGTGGGGGGTGGTGGAGAGGAGGTTGGGGGGGGGTGGGGTGATCAGGCAGACGTGCGGAAGCTGCAGCCGCACCGGTTCTGAGACCCCGGGAGGTCATGTGACCCGGGCGGCAAAATGGAGAACGGCGAAGCGGACGCTTGATTCGGGCGTCGGCGGAGTCTTGCCGTCTCCTGGGCCGAGCCGCCGGTACTTCACCTCACCTGATGGGCGGGACTCACCTGGCGCAGGTCGCCTTGCTTTTCACAACATTTTAAAACGTGAAAATTCAGAGGCTAACCGTCTCAGGCAGGCTTGGCTCGTGGCCCTGTACTCCCCAGGGGGTGAAGTGGGGGTGGGGGAGTGGTGCTGTAAAGATCTTCAGCGGAGGCGTAGAGTCTGCTTCTCCCTCTCCATGTCCGTTGTGGCCAGAGCGCTTGTGTGTTCCTGGCGGTAAACACACGCTACTCGCTTGGGCCGCATTCACAGATCCCCTTCCCGAGCCCCCCTCCGGGGCGGGATTCTCAAACAGCTGGATTTCGGGACGTTTTTCAGAACTTAAGTACCTCATTTCCGCCGCTGATCGGCTGTAGCGGGGTTCCCAAACTCGAGTCCTGGAGGGCCGCTGTGTCCGCGGGGTTTTCAATGAGCTCCTGCGCTTAAGGGCTCAATTTAAGTCACTGATTGGCTAAGGAGTCCGCACAGCTTGTGTCCACGGCCCAAAGTGGCTGCTGATTGACAGGAAATCACAGGAACCTGCGGAGACTGCGATCCTCCAGGACTGGAGTTTGAGACCCCTGGTCTAAAAGAGTCCACAATGCCTTGTTTCCAGAGTGGGAAACCCCTAATCCTGGGTGGGAGTTCCGTGGTGCAGACTCTTTGCACACTGCTAACACGACGCTAACATGATGCTAACGTGATTTCCCTTCATGGTGGCTCAAAGATGCTGCCTGAGTCTTAGGGGCCTGTCGCATCTGTGCGCCAACAGAGGACGTGGTCTGCGTGCTCCACACCCCTCAGCTTGCTGTGGATTGCCTTTTCTCTGCTGGAGCAGTTAGCAGAACGCACAGCTGTTGTCTATCGAGTTGTGCTAGCTTAGCAGCAGGAGGCTGTCGGAAGACGTGCTAACTGCTAATGACTGCTAATAATGTGTTTCCGCTGCGGGCGGTTGTGAAAAAAATCTGTGTGAAAACCAGGACCCACAGGGACTTGTGGGTAAATGGAACCTCAGGGCTGACATTCGAGGAGTGTTGGTGCATAGTGTTGAGTGACTTTACGGACTGCGTTCCTGGTGTGTTTGATGGTGTTCTTGGTGTTTAGGTGTTGGTGTTGAGTGACTTTACGGACTGCGTTCCTGGTGTGCTTGATGGTGTTTAGGTGTTGGTGTTGAGTGACTTTACGGACTGCGTTCCCGGTGTGTTTGATGGTGTTCTTGGTGTTTAGGTGTTGGTGTTGAGTGACTTTACGGACTGCGCTCCCGGTGTGTTTGATGGTGTTCTTGGTGTTTAGGTGTTGGTGTTGAGTGACTTTACGGACTGCGTTCCTGGTGTGTTTGATGGTGTTCTTGGTGTCACCTTGTCGCTACACTGCACCCTGTCACTGTCTTCATGTTGTCTTATTGATGGTCGGAAGCATTGCTCATCTCTGACTGTGGAGATTCTGGGGCAGTGGGTTGGAGAGAATGGGACTGTGAGTTTGTGATGGAGGGACCTGAGTGTTATTTACTGTCAGGGCTTGTGTTCTGCACTCCTCATTCCTAGATGTTCAGCTGAGTGTGTGTGTGTGTGTGTGTGTGATATAGATGTCTATTTTTGAGTGAGTGAGTGTGTGTGATACAGATGTTAGGTTCAGTTACCGTGTGTGTGATACAGATGTTGGGTTTAGTTGGTGTGCATGCTAAGCAGATGAAGTTTAAACCAGCTTTATTACCTGTGACTCCTGCAGACGCAGACTGCAGATCCTCCTCTCTGTTTACTGTCTGGATGTCCCCATCTGCTGATGATGCGCTCCATAAAAGCCCAGGCCAGCGCTCTGTAGTGCAGTTTTATTTGCAGTGCGGCGTCTCTCTCCCCCCCCCCCCACACCCTTCCCCTCACTCTCCCCTTTCTCCCTCCCTCCCAAGTACACACTCTCTCTCTCTCTCTCTCTCTCTCTCTCTCTCCCTCCCCCTTCCCCTCCCTCCCAAGTACACACTCTCTGTCTGTCTCCCTGTCTGTCTCTCTGTCTCTCTCTCACTTCACCCTTCCTCTCAATCTCTCAGTTTTTTTCCTCTTTCTCTCTCCACCCCAAGTACACGCACACTGTCTCTCTCTGTCCTTCTGTCTATCTCTCCCTCTTTCCCCCTCTCTCTTCTCTCTCGTGTGTGAGATCTCTCCGGCGCACTAGCCTGGAATATTAATGCTTTCCTCGGCCCCTCTCCCTTTCTCTTTCCCTCTGCCCTCCTCTCTTTATCTCTGTTTATTTGTAGTTCTTTCCCCAGATCGATAAGAGGTTTCTCTCGGTGCTGGGAGCCGATTGGCTGCCTGCGGTCAGTGTTTTCCTCAGCGCCGCGCGCCATTGGAGCTCTTTCTCACAGCGACGGTTCGCTCTGTTATCGTCGTACAGGAGCTGGGTTTGGGACCGGCAGTTCTGTGTTTGGGGCCTACGGTTCTGTGTTTGGGGCCTACGGTTCTGTGTTTGGGGCTGGCAGTTCTGTGTTTGGGGCTGGCAGTTCTGTGTTTGGGGCTGGTGGTTCACATCATTACCCATAGGGCTGTACTGGCACCGCAGTGCAGCTCTACGATGTCAGAGACGCGTTATTCACTCGCTGCATTCCTCCAGCGTGCGCGGCTAAGCCCGCCGGTACCGTGCTGCGGTGCTGGTCCGTCTGTAAACACCTTAACTGTAACGTGTTGGGCTGGGGGGGGGGGGGTGCAGTTATTACAGAAAAGAAGGCGGTGCCTCTGCAGTGTAAGATTTCTGTCTGTTGGTTGCCGTGGTTTACGCATGCTCTCACGCTCTCTGGCTTAGACGCTCTGCATTGTTGGAGCTGTACGGTCTGGATCCCCTCAGACTGCTCTTTTAGGCAGAGATCCCACTCTAGCGCTGATCCTGGATCAGTGTTGATCTGGTTTCAGGTAATGAATGGGAATGGAAGGGGAATAGTAGTACAGAAGGCTCGTGTAGATGTTGACTGGTAGAGGTAGTGTTGTTTCTAGTGGAACCTGTTTAAAGACCTGTTTCTTTTTTGTTTTTTTTTAACCTTAATTAAAGTTGAGTTCATGTGAGTTTCTTTGAGTCCCTGTGATTCCCTGTGTCCCTGTGAGTCCCGATGAATCCCTATGAGTCATAATGAGTCCCTGTGATGCCCTGTGAGTCCTTATAAGTCTCTGTGAGTCCCTGCGAATCCCAATGAGTCCCTATGAGTCCCTATGAGTCCCTATGAGTCCCTGTGAGTCCCTGTGAGTCCAATGAATCCCTATGAGTCCTAATGATTCCTTGTGAGTCCTGATGAGTCCATATGGTCAATGTTTTTCCCTCGTAGATGTACAATTGTGAATCGCGTTTCTTTGGGAACGCAGCTGAGTCCGGCTGAGGTCACATGCTCCTCCCCGTACTGGCCGGCCGTCCTCCTGCGCAGACGGTTCTGGTGCTCCTGGCACCCGGCCTGTTGCCGTGCGACCTGCTCCAAGCCCGCTGACGCATGTTCATCGTTTGCACTGTTTGCTTCGGGGGGGGGGGCGGGAGACAGACAGACGGGCGAGCCTTATCTCTGTTTCCTGGGTGATTTTGGGGGCAGAGGGTGCAGGGGTGGCCAGACACAGAGCTGTGTAAACTGCGTCGCTGACGCAGTGTTCCATGAGCTGCTTCCCGCGTCTCTCTCTCGTCTCTGGCCTCTGTGTCACATGACCTGAGCCGAGCCTCACGCACGCCTCGCGCACGCTGACCTTTCCCAGTTCCTCAGAGTTTGCGTTCGTTCAGACCCTTCTGCTGAACGGGGGTGACTTTGCTGACCCTAAATAATGGGGGTGTAATCTGTTTTACAATTCAGGCCTTGTTTACCCCCCTCTCTCTCTCTCCCTCTCTTCCTCTTCCTCTCTCTCTCTCTCTCTCTCTCAAACCTGCAATGCTCAGTGCAGGTTGACAAGTTTATTTGGTGGGGGGGGGGGTGTATAATTTGTCACCGGTTCCCCCACATCAGCTGCCTCAGTCCCAAAATAAGACCGGAGGGGGAGGAGGCATTGTTTGGGAACCGTCTGAGAAGCACAGGGGCTCACCGGGACACCAACCTGGCAACCGGGCTACCAACCTGGCAACCGTGCTGGCTCTCTGCCTCTCTGCTCAAAACCCGATTTACCCTCATTCTCCACCTGTCATAAAATCATTATATAAGAGCAGCACGTGATCTGACTGTGAGCCTGGGAGGTCTTTTCAGCAGCAGCCAGGCTGCGTCTGGGCCTGTGTGTGACGGTAAACGGTAAACGGACTGCATTTATATAGCGCTTTTATCCAAAGCGCTTTACAATTGATGCCTCTCATTCGCCAGAGCGGTTAGGGGTTAGGGGTTAGGGGTCTTGCTCAAGGACACTTCGACACGCCCAGGGTGGGGTCAGACAATCGGTCTTACCTCCTGAGCTATGTCGCCCCTATGTCGCCCCTATGTCATGTGACGTTGTGGGCCGGGCGCCGGTGCAGACGCCCAAAATAATCGATGGCGTTTCGGTGACTGTGCGGCGGGACAGGAACAGCTGCTGCCTGGAGTCGCGTTGCACAGGAAGTGCGTGACACTGATTAGTCATCTTGGATTCTTCTGAGGAAACGGCGACCTCGCCCTCCTCGCTCACAGCACCACGAAAAAATACCCGCTAGCATGTTTACGTCCCGCAGAATATGACCTGCACCCTTCCCCAGCTCCAGAATAAGGGGGTATTTCCCAGATTGGAGCTCTGTGTGAGTTTTACTCTCTCTTCCCACAGTACCTTCATTAGCATGGGTTTGGGTGAGTAATGTAAGGCCTGTCCTCTTCGGGTTTACTTCATCAGATTCCCTATAGTGGAACAGCTTCATGTTGCACAGTATGTGTGTGTGTGGGGGTGTGTGTCTGTGTGCATGTGTGTGTGTGCGCCTGTCTGACGGTTGTTTAACTCAAGTTGTTTGTAGGCTTTTTGTCAGGCCCAGTACACACACCGGCATCATTCATTTTGAAGAGGTCTGGCTTTAGCTACGAGCTCTGACCCTGATCCCCTCCTCCTCCTCCTCGTCCTCCTCGGTGGAGCGCTGGAGGAATTTGCGGGGGATGGGTGTGTTTATCCTGTATTGGGGGTGTTTTCTCGGGGTCGGGGCAGGGGGGCGGGGTAAATGTTCCTGGACAGCAGCTGATTGGCTGAATGCTGACACGCAGCGTCTGATTGGCTGAGTGCCGACGTGCAGGGCCCAGTCAGTGGGCTGTGAAAACAGGACGTGCCGGCCTTCTGTGTTTTCCGGAGGATAGAGGCCTACTCCAGAACGGCTGACCCCCCAAACCTCCACACCCACCGCCGTGAGCGGGTCTTACACACACACACACACACACACGCTCGCGCACGCACACACACACACACACCCACCTCCCTGTGAGAGCGCCTTATTCTTACTGACAACATGCATGCATACACACGTACACACACACACACACACACACACACACACACACACACCTCCCTGTGAGCGGGTCTTATTCTTACTGACAACATGCATGCATACACACGTACACACACACACACACACACACCCACCGCCCTGTGAGCGGGTCTTACACACACACACACACACACACACCCACCTCCCTGTGAGAGCGCCTTATTCTTACTGACAACATGCATGCACACACACGCACACACACACACACAACTCCCTGTGAGCGGTCTGCTCCGAAATGTCACTGATTATGGCTGCAGGTTCCAGGCCTGGTAAAAAAACCTGCTGTATTTCATGAAATTGGAAATCGTTTTGGAAATTTTGAGATTGAATGCAGCCATGGAGAGTTTAGGAAAAACCTGCATTTTGCCCAAAGCGCGGGTTTCCGTGGTTACAGTCGTACCTTGTGAAGAAGCTGTCCGAGGCGTCCTGGCTCTTCACGGCTGGACCCACAGCGCTGCCATTTTGCGTCTGGTTTTGTGGAAGTGTGACGGCGTGTCTGACGTCCTGAGGTACCTGTCGTCTCAGTTTCTGCACAGAGGGGTCCTTTGTGTCTGTCTCAGTGTGAACGAGGACAGCCAGTAAACATTAATGCAGTGTTTCTAAACTGGGCTCAATTTGTCTTGTTAACAAGGTGATATTCTTACACCTGCTATTTACCTTACACTTCTGAAGACTTAATAGATCGTCTGCTCAAAGGCTTGTGCACACAGACACACACACACAAGTATGTGTACACATTTGAGCACACACGCATGTTTGTGTGCACACACACAGGTACGCACACTGATAAAACATGCAGACAGAGGTGACATCATGGTCTGAAAGGGCCAGTTAAAGTGGGAATGCTTGTGTTCAGTGTGAGTTATCAGTCTGGCAGGCGGTCAGATTGAGCTGAGCTACGCAGTGCTTATCAGCAGCAGCAGCAGCAGCAGCAGCAGCAGTCCAAAGCCCAATGTCTGCGCCCCCCCCCCCCCCCAACCCTAACCCAGATCCCCGTCACCCCTGTCTGCTGACGGAGACATTGGGACGGGTTTATTCTCCCGTTCTGATGGTCGCTACCATGGCGACCCGGTCTCTGCCCGCGTTGGCATGGTTCTGCCCAGTTCATGTTTATGGCGGTATCGCATACCAGCGTTTTTAAATAACTCTGTAGCCGTCATTTTCACCCCGTTTTGAATGGCCAATTAAAATCTGATTCGGTTTTTAAAAAAGTTTGTGAATTCAATGTTAACTTACATTTAAATGATTTGTTCTTCGATTATTGTTGCTCCTGAGGTGCTTCTCTTTTTCCTTCTGTTGCTTAGCAGTTCTGTAAACGAGGCGCTCTCCCTCAGTGCTTCTCTGAGGTTTAAATAAAGTTTTTAAATAAAGTTTTCTGCTGTGTGCGGCCCGCTCCGCTGTGCGTTTGGTGGGGTGCAGAGAGGGCCGCGCCCTCCTGATACGCGTTGGGTCCGGCCGCCGCGCCGCGCCGCGCTGGTCACGCTCACACAGACACTCACTGAGTCACAGGAGGACTGTTCAGGAGCAGCCTGTGCAGACCGGTCCCCTGCGAGGGCCCTGGTTCAGCGCCTCTCGAAACGCCCCCCCCCCCCCACCCCCCCGTGTGCGTGTGCCGATTTCCCTTCCAACCGCAAGCTGCCAGCCCCCAGAATTTTAACAAGCTGTTCATTTTTCATAATTACACACTCCTCATGTTTATTATTATGGGATTATTTACCCTCCTTAAGCCACATTATGTCAGAAATAGCTACGCACGCCACCAAGAACAAAACTCCCGATACAGCATTGCGCTTATTGTGCTGTATCGCACAGAACTGCCCAAAAAGAGATGGGATGGGTGGGGGGGGGGGAGGACAAGTAACTGAGTCAGCGGACCCTGAACACTGGTGTTCAGTGTGTGGTGAGGGCACAGTCTCCCCACAGTCTGGGTTGGGCCGAGGGCGCTGGCGGGTCTACAGTTCAGGGTTTTCTTCGCCTGTGTTGTGTGTTCACGCTTGTTTGTCTGGCGTTTTATCAGAGACAGACGGACAGACAGACGGACAGACGGACGGGCGGGGCCCGGAGCGGGGATTAGAGATGTTCTAAAGTGCACAGATCAGCTGCTCTGACTCACTCACCTGAGCCAGGTGTGCGTGCTGCGGCGTGGCGTGGCTGTGTTCCGAGGGCGGGGCCAGGGTGGGGGGGGTGTGTGTGGGGGTGGGGGGGGGGGTGATTTACAGCTGATCTGGGCCTGCTGTGGAACTATGAGCCCTACCTGGAGCTGGGGTGGGGTGGGGTTGGAAGGGGCGGGGCAGGGGCGGGGCCTGCAGGTGATGTCATTGTTTAAGTACGTGTGTCAGTGTCAGCGTTCAGAGTGTGACACATGCCTGTTTACTCACACTCCTGTGAGGCTGAAGATATGCAGGCCTAGGACCTTTTTGTTTTTCTCTCTCTTGCTTTCTCTCACTCTCTCTCTCCATCTCTCTTTCTCTTGCTCTCTGTCTCGCTCTCTTTCTCCCCCTCCATGATCTGTCCTACCTCTCCATCTCTTCCCCCTCTGTCATTCTATTTCTCTTACTCACTCTCATTCTCTCCCTCTCCCCCCTCCTCTTCTCTCTCTTCTCTCCCTTCTTCTCTGTAATTGAAGTTGAGCTGCACTGTATCTGGGTATTTCTAGTGTCACTTAAACATCTGTCTCTCTCTCTCTCTCTCTCTCTCTCTCCTGGCAGCTATCCTGTCTGCTCCAGACGTCGGTCCTAAAGACGAGGATGGAGAGGGGGTGAAGGCCCCCCCGAAAACAGACACCCCCACAAAATGTGATCTCGCCTCGCTCGCCGAGACCCCCACAAAATCTGACCCCGCCCCCCTCGCTGAGACCCCCACAAAATCTGACCCCGCCCCCCGCGCTGAGACACCCACAAAGGGGGAGAGCAGTCTGAGGGCGGAGACCCCCACGAAACGGGACACGCCCTCCACCCCCGGGCCGAGCGGCAGCCCCCGCCCCAAAAAAGGTACGCCCCTTGTACCTGTGTTGGGGACCAGGTGTCCCCAACACAGGAGAGCTGCAGAATGTGTTATGCTTTACTCTGCACTTAATTGGTCAGTTAAATGCTTTGATTGATCAATTACCTCACCTGGTCTCTCCAGCTTGGGCAGTTTGCTCTGCTGATTTTGAGATGGGACAGAGACCCAGCAGACCTGCCGGGTCATGTGACCGCTCGGATGGGCAGTTGGGCGGGCGGCAGGAGAGGCAGTAAATTGCACGGACGCTGTCGTGCAGTGGAGCTCTCATTCCCACGCATGTGAGCACACACATATGGTGAACACTTAACGAGCTGAGAATGTGTATATTGTATAGCAGTGCTGTAGGGTAATCGTTGCCGTGGAAACGTGAAGTGTGGGCGGGTGTTCGTAAGATCATGTTCCAGACACACTTGCCCCAGTGTTGGTTGGTGGGGGAGGTTGTGTAATTAGATTTGAGTGCTGTGCAGTAAAATAATTGATTTAGCAGGAATGCAGCAAAAACCATTTGGTCCCATTTTCTGTAAATAGGCTATCAGTGCTAGCCAGCTAGCCTCCCTGTAATGTGTACATGCTATCAGTGCTAGCCAGCTAGGTTCCCTTTAGTGTGAACATGCTATCAGTGCTAGCTGACTAGGCAACCTGCAGTGTGAACATACTATCAGTGCTAGCTGACTAGGCTACCTTCAGTGTGAACATACTATCAGTGCTAGCTGACTAGGCTCTCTTTAGTGCAAACCTTTTTGCAATGTTTTTGCATTGGAAAAGTTAAGGGCATAATTTCCTGGCTTTAATATTTTATTATGTAGTGAATTGATTGTTTTATAAGCTGGTTGTTGGTTGATTGACTGATAAGATGGGTTGTTGTATTAGTTGGTTGATTGTTTCATATGCTGATTGGCTGTTTAATTTTGGACTGACTCATTAGTTGGTTGATTGATTGATGCATTGATTGATTTGTTGGTTTATTACTCCATTAGTGGTTTGATTTCCTCAATGCTGTCTTTGCTCTCCTCATGGTTGGGTTGGGGTTGTGCGCAGTGGTCTGTAGTGACTGGTTTAGGCCGGTTAGGTTTACCGTACTGCAGCTAAAACAGGACCGCTGCCTCTCCTTTCCCCCGCTGATGGAGCCTGTGTGAGCGTTAACCTCATAAGAGACGTCTGCAGCCTCACGCACACATCCATGTGACCCCCTCCCTCACCCCCTACACCCCCCCACCCTCGCCCACCAGCGGTCCAGACACGTTCCCGTGGAGATAAGGACCGAACTTTGAGTCCAGAGTCCTTATCGTTAGCGCGTGGCCGCCTGGCTTTGGCGCTGATTGGGCTGTGACATCATCGATGCACTCGACCCTTACAGATGCCCTAATTCACGCCGACCGGCAGTGCTTGCCTTTAAAGCAGTACCCTGCTACACAGACGGGTATATCACTAAATGGAGTTCAGGTCAATGAGCTTGTCCAAGCACATAGTGGTACTGTCTCCATCTGAGAGTTTAACATGCAACTTCACAGCCCAAGGGACCATTTACCTGACTGCTAGAGGAATGACATAAAATGCATCTTTAAAGCTTTGGAGAGCAGGTTTTTTTGGAATATATTTTTTTTTTCAGAATTCTAAGTCAGTGTTCTAGAACTCCATTGCTTTCAGTCACCAGTAGTGATTGTGACATCATCATTAGAATGTTCCATTGAAGAACATTCGAATCACATGATGTGCCCTCTCACCTTAAATCAACTGAATTAAAACAGACACATTTGGGGCAAAAGAACAGGACTCGAGCCAGTTATGTGAAGATTTTTGGAGAGTCCCTCTGGCCACAGGGTCTGTTCCCTTTCACCATTACTGGGACCTGAAACTGCTCAATAAAAACTTGCCCCAGCTGTGTCTGTGGCCCTGAATTTGTTTCTGATTTTATAGTGAAAATGCAAAGCAGCAGGTCTCCAGGAGCTGCTTTGGGGGTCCTTTCTGTTGGGGGGGGGGGTTTTGTGTGAACAGCTGCAGGTCAGATACGGTACAGTCCAGGCCCCAGGTGTGAGGGAGGCTTCCGATTGGCTGATTGAGAATGTTGCTCTGTGAATAAGGCTGCTGATTGGGGCAGTAAATTAGGAAGATGGAATATGTTTGGACTGCAGGCTTCACAGTAGGGGGTCACTTCTGTTTGCCACACACAATGTCTTCTCTTTTCATCTTCTTTAATTGTGGGGATGGCCCCCCACCCAGGGGCTTACTGTGACCGAAGGGGAGAGGAAGTATAAACCCCTAACCTCCCACCCCCCCCACCCAAAAAAACTTCTCAATTTCTTAATTTGGGAAATTATTTTATATTTGTGCATTTTAATTGGCTGTGGGGCATTAAGGACTGGTTTAATTAAATCTTTTATTGTTTCGTTTTTGTTCTGGCTGGGATCGGACAGGACAGCTGGCAGGAAGCTTGCCCCCCCCCCGTCATGACGCAGGTTTCTGCTTTTACTGCTCTCTCAGTGAATGATGTTCCTGACTGACTCTCCTCTCCAGAGCTACAGACACTCCTGTTCTTGTTGCTCGATGGGACCCGATTTGGGTTGCCAAGGAGACGGCCGATTGCTGTCTAGCCCTCGTAGACTCCGTCCCCCCCGCCCCCCCTTCCGAATGCGGCATATTTTTTTCTGGAAGGTTCTGTGCCTTCTCTCTTCCATCCCTCTCTCCCTTTTTCCACTCCCTCCTCCATCCCTCTCTCCCCTTCTCCCCTCTCTCCTCCATCCCTTCCTCTCTTTCTCTTCTCCCTCCTCCATGCCTCTCTCCTCCATCCCTCTCTCTCTTTCTCCTCTCTCCTCCATCCCTCTCTCCCCTTCTCCTCAATCCCTCCCTCTCTTTCTCCTCTCTCTCCCCGCCATCCCTCTCTCCTCCCTTTAGTCTGCCTCTCTCTCTCCCTCCTCTCTTTAGTAAACAGTGTTTTTAGGTCAGGCCCCATCCCGGTGGAAGGCTGACTCACTCGGGGTGAGTCTGTTTCCACGTCACCGGTCGCCAGGCCGACAGATAGCAGCGCTCTGTCAATACTGCTCGTGCTCAGAGAGGTCAGAGGTCATTAGCCCCAGCTGCCCTTCTGGGTTAACCTGCTGAGACCTCGAGTGCTTTGACATCCCTCAGCGTGATGTTAGCTTCGATATGAAGCGCGATTCACTTTGATTTATTGTGTTTATCCTGCTGAAGCAGCTGGGTGTTTATCCTGCTGAAGCAGCTGGGTGTTTATCCTGCTGAAGCAGCTGGGTGTTTATCCTGCTGAAGCAGCTGGGTGTTTATCCTGCTGAAGCAGCCGGGTGCTTATCCTGCTGAAGCAGCTGGGTGTTTATCCTGCTGAAGCAGCTGGGTGTTTATCCTGCTGAAGCAGCTGGGTGTTTATCCTGCTGAAGCAGCCGGGTGTTTATCCTGCTGAAGCAGCCGGGTGTTTATCCTGCTGAAGCAGCCAGGTGTTTATCCTGCTGAAGCACCTGGGTGTTTATCCTGCTGAAGCACCTGGGTGTTTATCCTGCTGAAGCAGCCGGGTGTTTATCCTGCTGAAGCAGCTGGGTGTTTATCAGGGTGTTTATCCTGCTGAAGCAGCCGGGTGTTTATCCTGCTGAAGCAGCCGGGTGTTTATCCTGCTGAAGCAGCTCGGCCGCAGTGTAGTAATAATGGGTAAGGAGCTGGTCTTGTAACTTAAAGGTCGCAGGTTCAATTCCCAGGTGGGACACTGCTGTTGAGCAAGGTGCTCAGCCTGCATTGCTTCAGTATATGTCCAGCTGTGTAAATGGTTGCTGTGTAATGTACATAGCAGAACAGATGAAGGAGTGTTCTGATTCACCAGAGAGAAGAGATAAGCACTGGGCTCTTCAGAGCAAAAGGAACACGCTCACACGTGCACACACACACACACACACACACACATGCATTCATTTGTGCATAACTCACTCACATACACTCACTCTCCCAAGCATCCACTTACTCACGCATGCAAGCACACACTCGCACATACACGCTCAGCAACTCTTTCTCTCTCAGACACACACTTGTGCACATAATTCACTCACATATATGCAAAAACATTCCGTCTCTCTCTCTCTCTCGCACACACACATGCCCAAGCACGCCCCACCCCCTTTATTAATTTCATTAATCAACCGCACCTCACGTCAGTGGCCAAAGAGACGATCCCCTGCCAGGAAGTGACCTCATTATGTGCAGAGGCGGAGTATGACCTCATTGGGGTGTGATTGTGGACGGCTGGCTGTGTTTGGGGGCGTGGCCGGGCAGATTAAAGTCCGTTATTTACTTATCAGCAGGAGAGAGAGAGAGAGAGAGAAACTCACAAGGGCTGGAGTGTCCATCCTGTCTTCTCACAGTGCAGTGACTCGCTGAAGGGCAAACCAAGGTTAACTCTCTCTCCCCCTCTTTCCCTCTCTCTCTCTCTCTCTCTCTCTCTTCTCCTTCTGTTTCTCTCCTCCTCTCTCACAATCTCTTTTATAAATCTCTTCCTTTTTTCTTCATCTCTGTCTACCTTTTTTCCATTTCACTGTCATTCCATCTTGCTCTCTGACATTTGCTGTCGATTTTTTTCTCCCCCATCTCTTTCGTCCTTCATTTTCCTCTCCCATCCTTCTTTCTCCCTGCTCTTCTCCATCTCTCCCTGTCTCCCTCTCACGCTCCATTATTCCCTTACTGCCTGACACTGTTTCTCATTCTTTCTTTTTGCTCTCTCCCTCTTTTTTATTTCTCTCCATCTTCCTCATTCCCTACCTTCCTCTCTCCTTTTCCCTGCTCTCTCTCCCTCCCTCTCGCTCTCTCTCTCTCTCTGTACAGATGGGCTTAAATCGGAAGACCGACAGAAACAGGCGAAAGAGCGTCGGGAGGAAAGGGCCAAATACCTGGGTAAGTGTGTGTGTGTGTGTGTGTGTGTGTGCGCGCGCATGTAGAGTGTGTGCCTGTGTGTATGTACATGTGGGTGTGTGTGTGTGTGTGTGTACATGTATGCGGTGCATTCATCTCCTTTCCAAAGGGCTGAGGGCGCCCCCTTGTGGTAGGGTCGCAGGAAAGCGAAAGGCCGTTTCCCCTTTCTCAGCTTTGGATGTTTTCAGCTCGCTGTGTGTCCGGCGGGCCTTCCCGGTTACCACGGCAACGTTCGGAAAGCCGTAAGGAAAACCCAGCGGAGCGAGCTGAAACCCTTCAGAGCCGAACGCAGAGTCACACGCACTCCTCTGACACCGGGGAGAGGGTCTGACTGCATGCCTCTTCGCTTTCACTTCTGCACGGACGTAACGTCAGGAAGACAAAGTGCTTTTTGTTTTGCTTTTTGCACCACCACTGCTGTGGAACGTCCTTCCTCAAAGCTTTATCTGTGCTTAGTCTGCAGTTGATTTAGAGTTATCAACTGAAGGAATAACTGTCCGTCCACATAAAATTGTTTTGGAGATTTGATGCAGTATATTGGCAAAGGATCTCTCCAGGGATTGGTCAAAGAAGGCTGGCATCACTCTGTGAGCATCCAATCCCCACTGCTTTAGCGCTGCCTTGCACCACATCCCTTCACTGAACCCAACGGTTCCCATTCAGAACCAGCACCAGAACCAGTACCAGAATCAGCACCAGTACCGGGGACCCCTGGTCTGGCCTGTGATGGGTTTGAGTGCTGGGGGTCCCCTGTCCTGCCCCGTGCTGGGTTTTTGGGGCGTTGGGGTCCCCTGGTCTGGCCCATGACTGGTTTGGGTACTGGTTTCCCCTGGTCTGGCCCGTGACGGGTTTTTGGGCGCTGGGGTACCCTGTCCTGCCCCCTGACTGGTTTTTTTTGGCATGGTTGCGCTTCCTGCATGATTGACAGTTGCTCTCGTCTCTCTCCCTCACTCCTTCAGAAGAGCAGACGCACCTGCAAGGTAAGACAGCTGGTGGGTGTGGCTTGCGTGCCCTGGTGGTGTTGGTGTCGTCATGGTGATGGTTGTGGCTCTCTCTCTCTCTCTCTTTCTCTCTCATTCCTGTGGCTCCCTGTGGTCGTGACGTTGGCACTGTGATTCTGTGTTTCATGCAGTCGCCCTGTTCTCCTTTTCTTCATCATTCTCTCCATCACTCTTTTCTTCGGCTGTGATGGTGTGTGGGGGGGATTTCATGCTCTCTCTCTCTCTCCCTCCCTCTCTTGCTCTTTTTTTTCCCCAGTAGAGTTTGATTTTGAATAAAGGCAGCTGTGTTTTGGAGCACACAGCAGTCAAAATCACAACCCCTCACCCAATGCTACTCCAGGGGTCTCCATAAAGATCTGATTATGTGAAATGTGTAAATCTCCTGCGTCTCTCCTAAATCTATCCCAGGAAGCATGGTTGGTTGGCTAAAAGCAAGCGTTTGGAAAGTACCTGTTTTGTGCTCGTTTACTTTCAAGTCAGATGGGTTTTAATCAATCAAATGGGTTTTAATCAATCAAATGGGTTTTAATCAATCAAATGGGTTTTAATCAACTGTTTCCTTTCCCTTCTTCCACCCTAAATAACCTAAAACAAACAACTTTGAAAATAAATTTAAAGTTGTTTAAATGAATGTGTTTCTTACAGGGAAATGCAACAACATGGTATTGTAGTAATAATCATCATAATAATAATATTAATAAGAATAACAATAATATTAATAATAAAGGGAATTGATTATTAATAAGCTTCTCCTGCGTTATGTTGAATGTGCTGCTCAGCCCAGGTTAAATGTCCTATGAGGGCCCAAACTCTGAATTTGCAGAGAAACGCTGAATATAGTCTCTAGTTCCTCCTCTTCAGTCACACCAGACACACATTACCTCCCTACTATGGCAGTTGGGCTAATTACTGTAATAATGATAGACATCCATCATCATGTCAGTCTGATGGGAGGCTTTGGGTTGCTTAGTGAAGCTGAACAGTTAGGCCAGACAGTTTTTTTTTTAGCTGAGATAGCTAATATTTGCTTGGGTATCATTATATAAATATTGCCGATTCAGAGTAGCCTAGTTGATATCTAGCTTGCTTCGTGCATGCGTGCCAAGGAGTGGGAGTCTAATCGATCAGTCTGGTGGTGAAGGGAGTCCCTGTGGTTGGGTGGTTTGGTGTCGGGGGGAGAGAGGGGGGGGGCGGTCTGCTTAACTCCCATTAGAGACGGGCACTTTGGGGACTTTCCCCAAGACCTTGTTTTTAATCGCGGGGGGCTGTTTTCAGGACGTCTGTGATAGCCATCGCTCAGAAACAGGCGGGAGTCGAGCTCAGTGTAGGTCCATGGTGCGGTCCGCACCCCCTCCTCTGCGTTTTAAGGATCTCCACGCCGAACACCTGTTACCTGCGTTTACATTTCACAGTGTTTACCCCGCTGGGGTGCGGCAGGCCCAGAAGCCTGGTGCTAAAGTTATGCCTCTCAGCCTCGACCGGGTTGCCCTCTCCACAGGGTGATAAATCCTTTACGAGGTCGGGGATTAGGGCAGGAGACCCGTTCATGATTTTCTAACGGGTGTTTTATGGTCCAGATGCTGTGTTTAACCCTGAGAACCATCATGTGGATAAAGACTCCCCCTCCCCTCCCCAGACTTCAGCCTAGCTGGTTTGGGCGCATTGGCGGTGTCTCCGTTTGAAGTGCGCACCAGCTGCGGTGTCTGAGAGTGACATCATCGGTCTGCGCTCGGCGTTCCTTTTAGTGGCTCCGCTGGGAGGTGACTGACGCGCCCAAGCCGCCGCTTGCTCTGTTTGCTGGCCCGCGATCGATCGCCGTGCCGCTGGTCAACGGGGTTCATCCAAAAGTGAACCGGTAGTGCAGTCTCCTGTGACCTGAGCGTGTACGGACATAAAAACATAGCTAGCCGGGGTTTCTCGTTTTAAATTAGGTTTTGAGACCACTGTGGTGTTAGGTAACCCCCCTGTCTCCCCCCCCCCGTCCCCGTACCCGTCCCAGTCCTGCTGTGATTTTAAAGAATTTGAATTTGAAATGCGTTCTGCAGATAAGGTGTAATTACTTTTTTCGTTAGTGTGTGTGGTCCCCGTGCGTTCGTGTGCTATTCATTTTATTGCAGTTATGGGAAGTCTGTTTTTTACGGATACGATTTGTCTTTCCTCTTGCCCCTGTAACCCTTGTGGTAAATCTGGATTTAGTCTCCACCCCCCCCCCCCCCCCCCAAACAAAACATGCACAGAATCAAGCCGCAGAAACGAGCCCTTTCAGGAGAAGATAATCTCGCCTCTGTAGTCGCGTTTGTTCCGCGAGTTTACCCTGTGAAAAAGCGTGAAAAACGGGAGCAACAATAGACCTGACAGCTTAATACCTCGTCTTCTCTCATAACTCCGATAAGAGGCGTATTAACGCTCACAGTTCTCACTGTGAACGCCGTGCGTGGGAAATAAATGCGATTACAGCACAATAAGTGTCATTTCAGAAATATTTGTCCGTAATAGCGCTGCTTCGTTTGAGATAATTAATTCAATGTTCCGTCTTGGGTAAACGCGATTAGCTCATTTTACTGCCAGTGTTAGAATGCATTCCAAGCCATGCTCGTAGCGCCTAATGCTTGGGTCTGCTGTTAATTGGTCGCTGATTTTAATGCGAAAAAAAAATCTGTATAGGCCTACCCAGTGGCTCTCCAGAATTTGGACTGAGGAATCTTGCTCTTAGTTTAAAAACGAGGAGTCTAGTTATGCTGCATCGTTTAAGTGTAATGGAGAGAGCAAGCTGTTTTTCTCTTGAAAACCTCATTTTTGTTTGTCCCCCCCCCCCCCCAAAGCACCCATCTTCACACTATTTAAATGTTCATTTGTGTTATATTCACTAATCGGGCGCTCTTACGCAAAGCGACTCACAGCGCGTTTACAGCTCGCTGAAGCGCGTGAGCGCCTGCTGTGGGTAACGGCCAAACAGCCAAACCGCGCGAAACCGGGAAATTCCGCGGAGACGGAACGTAACGGCGGCGGCAGCTGAGCAGACGTCTCGCGGCCACGGCTCTCAAACACACTGTTTCTTAAGAGAACGAAAACGGCGATTTAATTGCTTTTGTCGGCAGGGTTTTAATGCGCGCTGCAGCAATCGCGTCGGGAAGTCGGGAGAGCTGCTGAGTTTTAATTTGCACACCATTTGTTGCGCCTGTTTTCGGGCTAATAAGTCTGATGGAGAGAAACCAATTTGAACCAATGCTAAATTGCTTAGTCAATGAAGACTTGCATTGCATTGATCAGTTATTATATACAGACGTTGTACACACTGCAACTTATGAATGTCAGTAATATCATTCCATAAATCAATATTATCAGAGAGTAAGTGGACTGTTTATTCCTCTGAACATAATGAATATAGATGATATTTAAAACCAGAATGGGAATAGGACTAAGAGATGTGCGGTTTAACATGGGGAGACGCGCAGATGCGATGGCATTTTCAATAGCATAGCTAACAAAGAAACCCCAGTATATGGAGACATGCCAGCACATTTCAATTACTACTCACAAAAAATGGAGGACTTAGTCTGACTCACAGTGACGCAGAGCCGGAGAGAGAGAGTGTTTCTGTACCCCGTGGTTAGAATTCAGGAATAGGGGTGCTGATTTGGGGTGCGAAGCTAGGCTTCAGTGTTGCCCTGTCTCTGGCCCAGGGGGGGGGGTAGGGGGGTATGAACACACAGTCCCCCCACGGCCTGCGTCGGGTTCAAGCCCGGGTTCAGGCACTTGAACCGGGACTCAGCCTTTTTGGAGCGGGAAAGCGAGGGAGGGAGAGAGAGAGAGAGAGAGAGGAAGAGAGAGAGAGGGAGCGGTGGGGGCGGTTGGGTTCCAGATGTTCTCCAGATGCCGTAACCGCTGCCGGTCTGTGTGTGTGTGTGTGTGTGTGTGTGTTTTTCCAGCGGCGAAGAAGTCGCAGTGGCTGGAGAAGGAGGAGAAGGCGCGGCAGCTCCGGGAGCGGCAGCTGGACGAGCGGCGGCGCCGGCTGGAGGACCAGCGGCTGAAGGCCGAGAAACGCAGAGCCGCTCTGGAGGAGCGCCAGCGCCAAAAACTGGAGAAGAACAAGGTGGGCGGGGTCAGGGAATGAGGGGGCGGGGCCTGGGGGGTGGGGCTAGGAGAGGTGGGTCGGTACAGGAAACAGACATAAGTGGGTGTGGCATGGGTGTGGCATGGGTGGAAAGGGGGCAGGGCCTGTGAGGATGGGGTGGAGCCCGGGAAGGTGTGGTTGGGATGTTGCTGGAGTGGGGCTGGACTGGGGCAGTGACTGGGCAGGTAAGGATGGGCGAAGCACAATGGAAGCAGCAGTAGCAGTGTGGGCGACGGGGCTGGATTGGGGCAGGATGGGGCAGGATGGGGCAGAATGGAAGCAGCAGTAGCAGTGTGGGCGACGGGGCTGGACTGGGGCAGGATGGGGCAGGATGGAAGCAGCAGTAGCAGTGTGGGCGACGGGGCTGGACTGGGGCAGGATGGGGCAGAATGGAAGCAGCAGTAGCAGTGTGGGCGACGGCTGGACTGGGGCAGGATGGGGCAGAATGGAAACAGCAGTAGCAGTGTGGGCGACGGGGCTGGATGGGGCTGGATGGGGCAGGATGGGGCAGAATGGAAACAGCAGTAGCAGTGTGGGCGACGGGGCTGGTCCACACCTGCTGAGCTGGGCCTCTCAGTCTGCGGTTAAAACACTCCGCACTTTCATCTGTGCTGCAGCAGGTTTGGGTCTCGCTCACACACGCCCTGTCTCAGGCTGGTCTCACTGTTAGGGGCCTGCGTCTGGGAGACGGGTGTGGCTCTGATTTTGGCGGTAAGACGGGGGGGGGGGGGGGGGTTCCGCGGTACGCTTGACCTGCTTCAAGGCCCGAAATTAGCGTGGTTTGCACTCAAAGCACCCACTGCCGCCTGAATATGGTATTGCTCGGCTTCTCCTTTGACCTCTCTTCAAAGAGCACTGATAGCGCTAATAAAACATTTCCTCTCCTACTATCGGTCTTCTTTCTCCCTGGCTCTGACCTAAATACATCTGTTGTCCTTTCTCCACTATCCTGTCTGTCTGTCTCTCTCCCCCCTCCCTCAATTCAGTTCAACCTTCATATAGTGCCCTTTTCGTGCAAGTTCACAATACAAAGTGCTTCACAGTAAATAAGATAAGAGCAAAGTAGATGAGTCAATAAAATCTAAGCAGAAGTGCAGTTAAAAGTAGAAGTGTCATAAAAACGTGATAAAAAGCTCCCTTTATGTAAAAGTCCAGGCTAAAAATGGTGGGTTTTATAATCTCATCAGAGATTGTGATGCCCTCAGATCCTGTGGCAGGCTGTTCCAAACGTGAGGGCCATAGACCCTGAAGGCTGCCTCAGCGTAGGTCCTGGTCCTGGCCCTGGCCTTTTCACACGGCTAAAAAGCCCAGTGCTCGAGCTGTGGTGTGTGTTCGGCTAGGAACATAATCTCAAAATCATCAGACCGGCATCCAGGTGCTCCCTCTCTCCCTCCCTCTCCTGTGTTTGAAAGAACAGAATGTTCCGGAGAGCGAATGGAATCTCGTACCGTGAGAGAGAACTTTTCCACGCCGCTCTCCGGTACACCCACGTGCCCCAAGAGTTCCTAGAGCTGTTGTGTAAAGCTAGTTTAAAGTAGTACTGATGGCATTTATAGCCTGGTACCGCTGCTACAGCTAGTAGCTTTAGCTGTAGTGTTAGCGGTAGCTCTGTCACCCTGGTTACAGCCTACAGTCATCAGGGCCGGGGGGCATTCACAGGGGACTTTGTGCTGTTCTGTAGGTGACTGGACTGGTTATTACTGAGGACCTCCTCTGTAGTGTAATGGCTGTGGGCCTGGGCTTGCTACTCTGAGGTTATGGGTTTCCATTGTAGTCTTGAGCGAGGCACTTAACCTGATTTGGCTTCAGTAAAATGGATCCAGCAAGCATAGGATCTGAGAGATGAGTAATGTGTAACCAGAGCAGTTAAACCCCCCCCCCCCAAAAGATAAAAGCACCATCCTTACGGTTGTTCTGAACTTTACCTCTTTGGTCCAGATCCTGTGTGTTGTTGCAGAGTGTCACAGGGAAACAACTTTAATAAATCCAGTAAAATCAGGGTCAGGAAAATGCACTGTGAGCAAGGTTTATCACACAGGAGTGGCCTCCCTCCCTCCTGTCAGTCAACACATCACATGCGACCTGTCACTTCCTGTGGGATGTTTTGTGTCATTTCCTGTATGGAGGGATTTCCTGTCCTAGTAATGGTAGTCTGGGGAAGCTGGCGCAGCGGTCATTGACCTACTATTTAGCAGAATCAGGTGAGCCAAATTAGGGTTGAAATGAAAACTCACAGGACAGTAGAACTCCAGAGCAGGGTTCCTGTTGCAGGCCCAGCAGGGGCAGTTCTGCTGAGTAGAACAGGCCTCTCTGCTGAGCGGTTTCTGTGTCACTGCTAGTCTCTGGTGTTTTACTGTCCTGCAGTCTGCAGCCTCTGTTTCCCCATTGCCCTCGCGTACTCGTGTACACGCGTGTGGTATGTAATTAGCGTGTCGTAACGCACGTTTTTTTAAATGATTCTGTCTGCAGGAGAGGTACGAGGCGGCCATCCAGCGCTCCAGTAAGAAGACGTGGGCCGAGATCCGCCAGCAGCGGTGGTCCTGGGCCGGGGGGCTCAGCCAGAACTCCAGCCAGCGCGAAAGTGAGTACTGCCCCAGACGAACTGGACTGGGTCGCCTACACTTAGTACCGTTCCAGACTGCAGCTGGACCGGGTCGCCTACACTTAGTACCATTCCAGACTGCAACCGGACTAGGTCGTCTACACTTAGTACCGTTCCAGACTGCAACCGGACCAGGTCATCTACACTTAGTACCATTCCAGACTGCAACCGGACCAGGTCGCCTACACTTAGTACCATCTGGCTTGATGATAAGCTGATGATTAGCTTCGCGCGGGCTCTGTCCGGTTGCTACTGACGGAACTCGCACAGACATGCGGGGCATCGCGTGCTGTCTCCCGAGATGTGGGCTGGTTGGAGTCACCATGGCAACTGTTGCCTGGTGACGCGCAACCAGGATGGCCGGCGCAAGCCCCACCCTCGGGTCACGTGACCTGTGTGTGCTCAGGGCCTCTTCGCTTTCCTTTGTGGGGATTGGATGGGGACTGTCCGCTTGCCTGACTTCCCCGGCGGTCCTTGTCCAATCGGTACATGGTGTGTGTATATACGGGCGTGGCATGTGGGCGGGGTTAAGGTATGGCTTGGGAATGGTGTGTGGGCGGGGCTTATGTGATTGGTGGAGCATGGGTGTGGCATGTGGGCGGGGTTAATGTGAGCAGACAGGTGATGGTGGTGGTGAGGCGTTTCACTGTGTGTGTGTCCTATAGACCCAGCATGTGATTGGCGTTTTGTAACATCTGAACCTCTGGTTACAGTGTTCCTAACCGTTTTTAATTTTAATTTCTCCTCCCCTGTCTGCCCATTACCTAATGAATCATGCGTTCTTAACGACGTCGGATCGCTGGTGTTTCCCCCGCTGCTCGTGGTGCGATTCGTCATCCTGGGGTTTTTTGTTTTTGCGCGGTGCAGAAGCCGTTGGCAAAGTGTTCGTTAGCACCAGCTGCCTCCTGGGGAGGGCGATAATGGGGGGGCGGGGGGGGTAGGGGGGGACGTTGGTGGGGGGGCTGTTGGTGTGATCTCAGTGCTCTGTCATTAGCATCGTGCCTGTGAAACCCTCATCAGGGCTCGTATAGTTTGGGCTGTCTTTCTGAGGAAGCAATTACCTTCCTGCGTAAGGTTGGAAAATGACCCGCTTTGCTGCGTTGATTGTCATCTCAGAATCTCCTCCTCGTATGAGATTGGGAAATTACCCGCTTTGTTGGATTGATTGCCATCTCAGAAATAATTCATTGGCGCATGCCCCCCCTCCTCCCCCAAGGGAGCCAAGTCCTTGAACTGGTGAGAAACCGTCTGTGTTGTTAGCAATTAGCTGACAGCTTTAGCTTTTTTGCCATTCAGATAGCTGCTAACCGCTAATTAGCAGCCAGCTAGCAGTTAGAAGGTAATTATCAGCTAGCAGCTAAGATGCAGTTAAAGCTATGCTGATGTTGTACACAACACATATACAGGGAAGTCCTCTTCACCCTTAAACAGCAGAGCTGGGAGGGGTTTATATGAAAGTATGGGGGGGAAGGGGCGGATCTGTGGAATCATGGGATATTTCCTCCCACCAGCTCTCTTCCAGGGAAGCTGGCAGGAATGGCGGTGTGTGCTGCGCTGTGATGGTTCGCGGTTGTTCTGAGAGCGTAGCGGCGCGTTTCCCCCTTCGCTCGCCGTTAACCTGCAGCTTCAGAAGCCTCTAATCCCCCCCCCGGCCCCCCCTCGCCCCCCCCCCCAGCTCATCACCCTGCAGGCTTATCCTTGCTCTCCTCCAGCAGCACAGTTCGTGATGCTCAGCAGTATAATTCCAGGGCGTATCAGTCCCCATCAGTGTCCTCAGGCTTCTTAAAGGAATGCTTTTTGGGTTACTCTGAGTAAAAGGGGGGACAGTGTAAAGTTTAGGGAACTGGATTTAAGGACTGGGGGTTGCAGGTTTGATTCCCTTTTGAGAGGCATTGCCATTATACCCCTGAGCAAGCTGCCTAGCCTGATTTTTCCCTGCAGAAGGGTGGGTGTTGGCTGAATGCGTACGTGTGATGTAACATGCTGAAAGCGGGCTTGTAGTGGCGCTGTTCCATTTGAGACCACCAGGAGGCAGCACATGTCTAAGATTTGGGGAAAGTCTGTGGAGTTTGAATCACAGCCACCTTTTGTCTTTTGTTTCCTCTGTCGGAACCGGTTAAAGTGGCAGAGCGGTTGATCCAGGGCTTGACAGATCTGTTTTAGATCTGTTGACAGGCTGGACTGAAGGCCCAAACAATCTGCGTCTTTCATATTAAGAACGGAAGCGTGCGGCCTCGTGCGCACAGACGGAAATTTGCGGTCTTCTCAAAGGGGAGCGAGTCTCATTTTTTACCCAGGGAAACGTCCTGAACCTTTTAAATTGTGTGTGTTTGTGCGTTTGTGTTTACGTTTGTGTTTGTGTGGGAGTGCAGTCTTGGGTTTGATAATCAGTTTTTTTCGTTTCCGTATTGACAGTGGACAGTGTCTGTTTCTTGGTGGAGGGTTAGCATTTCGGTTTCGATTTTTTTTTTTTTTTTTTTAACCTCGATTGCTGTTGCCAAAGTTGTGTGTTTGTTTTTTTGGCCTGTTCTCCAAATATCTTCCCTTTTAAACACAAAAGGAGCTTGTGGGCCTTGTGGCTCAGTCTCTTCAGAAGGGGTGTCCTGAAGATCGGGGTGAGGGATGCCATTCCGGGGGGGAACCCCACATCTGTTTCTGGATTTTGTTCCCACAGTTTACACCGTCTCAGTGAGTGGACTGGTTGTATACTCCCCCGGTGGTTTGCTCGCGGACATGGCAGTGGTTCACTTAGGGGCACATTAATTTCACATTAACATTTTGATCTTCTTCAGCGTATTTGTACATTTTAGCAAAATTTCAAACCGTGTTAATGACAGGGTTAATTAAATGGGTAAGAGCTGTGGGAATCGGTAAATCCAGAAACGGATGTGTCCCTGCTGTGATGGAGTTCATTTTGGGTAAATTGGTCTATTGGAATTGGGTTTAGAGCTAAGGACACAAGCGATCTTTTTAGGATAGGACTCGGACTAACCCATCGAACTCGGACTCCAGACTTTTTCGGAGATGCCGGGAGGTGTGACTCCTCGGCTGACCCGATTGGTGGATTGGGCTGTGGGCGGGTCCCGTGGCAGGCCCCGCCCACTCCAGGCTCTGGGCTCTGAGCGGTGTTTTTAGGTCTCTTCTTCTTCTTCTGTTTTGTCGCGCTCTCTCCGGTTGCAGGCAGATGCTCGGTCTCGGCGGTGAACCTGCCGAAACACGTGGACTCGGTTATTAACAAGAGGCTCTCCAAGTCCTCTGCCACCCTCTGGAACTCCCCCAACAGAAGTAAGAACAACCCCCCCCATGCCCCCCCCCATCTTCTCCATGGGAACCACTGCCCTCTCCATGCCCCTGTATGGCCTGCGCCTCCTTTCAACCCAAATTCTGTTCCTCACCTAAAGACTTCCATTATGTGCAATTATGATTTTTCTCAGTTTTTTTTTTTTTTTTTTAACCTTTACTGTCCAATCAGATTTTTGCGTCCATTTCCTCCCCGTTGCCTTGCGGTGGTCTCGCCTGTTCATTTCCCTCCAAAAGAACGGTGCTGTGGTTTGACTCCTCCCTCCCATTTCCGTCTTCGTTGAGTGCTGGCGTTTTTGCTTATATATTTTTGAATATATAAGTTCCTTCCACTTCACCGTTTTTTTTCCCCCCCGTTCCACTTTTTTATTTTTGTTCTCGCGTCTTCCCTCCATTCCTGGGTTCATGGTGCTCTCTGGGTGTGCACGTGTTGGTGGTGGTCTTTTTATTATGTATTATGTCTGTTTTTTATTATTATTTACCTGACTGTACTTC
>NC_057933.1:3070000-3090000 GCF_018555375.3 Anguilla rostrata | reverse complement strand
TTTGTCTCTTTCTTGAATCTAATGCCTGCCCCCCCCCTCTCTGCCCCCCCCCCCCCTCCCCCCAGAGTCTCCGCTGTGCCCCCGCTCTGCGTCGGCCAGCCCGCTGACGGTGTGTAACCACCACCGCCACCCCCACCACCGCTACTCCGAGCGCTGGAAGGTCTCGGCCAGCACCCCCGACATCACCCAGCGCCAGAGGAGGCGGGACTCCACACCGGTCAGCCGCCAGTCAAACCCGCCGGCCCCGCCCCCTTTTCCGCCTGTCTCTCTATCTTTGGCGTTACCACTGGCCCGTTTCACAGCTGCTTTCGTCCCAAACAAAAATTCCAAAAACAACACCCGGAACAAACTGGCACCAGGGGCAGAATGTATCACCACAGGTGTTAGAAACCTGGAGCACTTTAAATATCTGGAGCGCTTTAAAGATCTGGAGCGCTTTAAATATCTGGAGCGCTCTCTGCTTGTTTTGCTTGCACCTGAAGTGTTCCTTTAAGCCGCCAGACAAAGATGCATGCTTTCTTTTTCAGATTTTTTAAACAGGGAAAACGGTTACATTCCCTTTTACGGTGAGAGAGTGTGTTTTATTCATTTATGAACGTGAGAGCTGAGGGCCTGGTGTTCATTCTGCACGGACGTTCTGTTCAGGGTTCCGTCTCCTTCTTTAATCAAATCCGGACAGGCTCGCCTGTCGCAGAAGTGACTGACGGGCGGTAGAACCGCGGAAGGACCTCAGATGAATAGCGGACAACCTTGTGGTTTAATACAGATGGAGTGGTCCTTGAATGCCTGATGCTGTGGGCCTTGTTATTGACTGTGTAAGGAGTGAACAGACGCGGTCGCTGACTGAATTCAGTCGTCTTTTCTCTCCTGAATTTACTCCAGACGTCTCAACAATGAGAACAAAGGAAAATTGGGGTTAAAATTTTTTTTTTTTTTTTAACGCTAAATAAATCTATTTGTGGACACTACTCACATTCCAGCAGCTGAACTGTATTTACCTCACAGGTAGAGTCAGCAGTTTTATTGACTTACTTTAGACACCGGCCAGCAAGTGATTGCGAAAGATATGAGGCATTTTGGCTCAAATCTCCTGCTTGGTTTTGAAGTTTTCACTCTGAGCTCTTTCTCAGAAGCAATAAAACAATTTGTGCCAGCATTTTGAAAAAAACAATTCTGAGCAGAACATGGGGAAAAATAAATGAAAGTCTTTTGTGAATTACGCAGGGAGGATTGTGCATTATTAAATACTCGCTCTTCCGCGGTTGTGGCCTACGCTATGTCTGTCTGGCTCACGGCGTTTGGGGACCCAGAGGATTGTGGGAAATTCCCCCGTTTGCACATGTTGCAGCTGCGACTGTTCACTCCTGTGGTGGAGAGCTTCCTGCTGACTCACCCCCCCCCCAACACACGCATCTGCTGTCTGTCTCCCCAAAGCTGGAGAAGAAAAAGAAAGAGAAGAAGGACAAGGAGAGGGAGAACGAGAAGGAGAGGAGCGCTCTGACGAAGGAGAGGGTGCTGAAAAAGAGACAGTCCCTCCCCAGCATTAAACACAGAACTGAGCCCAGGTAACTATACCCCCCCCCCCCAGCATGAAACACAGGAGTGAGCCCAGGTAACTATAACCCCCCCCCCCCCAGCATTAAACACACAGTAAAGCCCAGGTAACTAAAACCCCCCCCCCCCAGCCACAGGATAATTCCATACTAGCTGAGGCCGTTACACCGGCTGGATTGGATACGTGCTGCGTGGGTCTGCTTTCGGAAGCACGTTCTCTGCGCTCTTTAAGCTGTAGCCCATCCTGTTGTGCGGTGATCCGGTGGTCCGTGCAGGGCGGGTTCGCAGCAGCGCTGGACGCACTCCAGACACCGCCAGTCTGCTGCAGCCCGCCCAGGTTTCCGCTGCGGACTTCCCGCCGTCTCTTCCCGCCATCGCCGCCGCCGCCGTCTCAGACGGCCTGATCTGTATTCACGGCGCTTAGCGGAGGCTGAGGTCCGCGCCGGGGCCGGGGGGCGGCAGGGGGGGGTGGGGGCTGGCGGTCTCTCTCTCTGTGACAGGCGAGAGAAAGAGCTCTTTGACTGCAGCACTGGTGGAATTTTCCCCTCCGAGCTCCCAGCTCTGCTCAGAGCCTGAAATGGCTGACTGGGCTCTGAGCCCGGTCTCTGGACCGCACAGACCACCATGTCACCCGTATGTCACCCCTGTGTCACCCCTATGTCACCTCTATGTCACCCCTATGTCACCTCTGTGTCACCCCTATATCACCCCTATGTCACCTCTGTGTCACCCCTATATCACCCCTATGTCATGCTTATAAGACTTTCCACTTGCAGCACGTTTTCCTGCTGGGGATAATAATGGTATGTATTTATAGATCTGTCACTCAATTTTTCTAGATCTGAAGACAGTTTTTCCCCCCCTCAGCCAATCAGAGACTAGTTCCTAGCTGATAGAATGATGGTGTCTGAGGTGAATGGACATCAGGGAGCTGCTCGTCTGTGTCTGTATTGAGCCTGTCTGCCCTATCAGCATGTGTTTTGGTGGGCTGTCTAGGACCAGGGTTTTTGGAACCTTTACGAACTGTCACATGATCCGTTTAAATACCTTTTTTTTTTTTGTGTTTTTTTCACAGCACCAGTCCTCTGTCCAAAAACCTGCCGGCCTCGCCCAGCACCCACAAGGGGCGGCCCTCCTCCCCCAGTCCAGCCGTGTCCCCGAAACCCCCCTCCGCCCGCGGGACCCCCTCCGTCCCCAAAACGCGCCCCAAGAGAGCCCAGACCCCCGCCAGGGTGGAGCCCAGGACGGCCTCTCCCGTCGCCTTGGAGGCCACCAGATCGTCACGCCGACCGGCCACTCCCGACGAGGCCAAGGGTAAGTCCCGTCCCCATGGATACAGTTGCCTAGCGCTGGGGGTAATTTGTTGTATTGGTCCTCCCTGGTGATTGGCTGTGTGGCGCTGTCTCACACGGCGACCCTCCGGGTGCACGTTGCGTTACTCGCCAAAATGGCCCCCGTTCTCGCCCGTGGGGGTGGGGGGGGGATTTGTTAGTCGGGAGAAGTCTTGAGTTTTTATTCACAGTTCTCCCTTTTTGGCCCTCACGGGCAGCGGTAGCTGACGTGTCCCAGCCCGGCGTTCCGTCTCTTTATTGGCGGTTTGGTGGCTCGCTCCGCCCGCAGCTGCAGAGTCTGATTCACAGACAGCTGGAGAGAGCGGGCGGGGGGGGGCAGCCGGGCCTGGCGTGGGGCCACGCCGGAGCGCTGAGCTCGCCCGGGGCCGGGGCCAGGGGCGTGGGGGCGTGGGGGGGGGGGTTGTGCATGCAATAAAACGCATCCTGTAACGGGATACCTCTCAAATTAATGCACCTCTACACTGCAGACAGAGTGGCTGGTGTGGAGGGCGCTTTTGATGGGGGAACAGGGGTAAAACGTCCAAAGAACTGGCCGGCAGCATATCTAATACATGCATGCGGTTCCATATTTCACATGCATGTGATGGAAACAGGGCCCATCCCTGATTCAGGGTGATTATGCTACTCTCACAGTTTTTTTGGAGCAGTGGAAGCTCGTACGCTACTCCGGAAACAGTAATTTAGTGACTTCAGGCCGCGCTCTGGAGATGCTGAAGATTGCACAAGATGAGTCACAGAGGTCCAGAGTTTTGGCTCAATTTGTTTGTTTTTTTTGGGTTGCGTGTTTCCTGAGGAGATTTTTTTAGTCCTGCGTCCCATCGAGCGCTATAAAAACTGTGTTAAGAGCCGGGAACTGGCCTGAAGATGCCCTGGTACGCCTGTGTACTGCGCAGTTTTGTTTTTTTTGTGTAAAGTGTACTTTTTGAGGAGGGAAGTGAGTGGATCTGAAGAGGCCAGTCTTCAGCACAGAAACATCTGCACTCAATGCAGAGAGAGAGCACACTGCTCATTATTGTGTGACCTCACCTCTGCCCCTCCCTCTCACCCTTGCCCCCTGCTCCTCCCCCTCCCCCTCCCCTCCCCTCTCTGCCCCCCCCCTCACCCTGCCTCACCCTCCCCCAACCCTCCCCAACCCCCCACACCTCCCCCTTCTCTTTCTCAGGCTCTGCCGCCGTCCCCTCCATCGTAGTGTCCTCCGCCCCGGCCACGCCCCCTTCCCTCAGCGCACCAATCACGGTGGCAGCGGCGGCGCCAGCCTCGCCCTCCCCCTCGAGCTTGGAGCAGGGCGCGGGGGGCCCCAGTACCCCGTCGGGCAAGGCCACGGCGGGCACCACGGACCCCGAGGAGGCAGCCCGCACTCTGGCGGAGAAGCGGCGGCAGGCCCGCGAGCAGCGGGAGCGCGAGGAGCAGGAGCGGCGCCTGCAGGAGGAGCGGGAGCGGTGAGCGAGCGAGCCAGCGTTACCGCGGAAACACCCGCGCCGCAGCGGGGGAGGGGCTGTGCGGACCGCCTCTGTGAACCCGCCTGTCTGTATTTCTCTCTCTCTCTCTCTCTCTCTCTCTCTGTCTGTCTGTCTTTCTCTCTCTTGCTCTCTCTCTGTCTTTCTCTCTCTCCCTCTTTCTCTCACTCCCTCCCCTCGTCTCTCAGTGAGCTGCAGAAACACTGATTTTTCTCCACGTTGCACTCCTTCTGTTGTCTGTCGATGAGAAAAGAGAGAGATGAGAAAACAGCTCAGACAATCAATGCGTGCGTGTGTTTTAGTGTTGATGTGTGCGTGTGTTTCAGTGTGTTGACGCATGTGTGTGTTTCAGTAAGTTGACGTGTGTGTGTATGTATTTCAGTGTGTTGATGCGCACGTGTGTGTGTGTGTGTATTTCAGTGTGTTGATGCACGTGTGTGTGTGTGTGTATTTCAGTGTGTTGATGCACGTGTGTGTGTGTGTGTCTCTCAGTGTGTTGACGCACGTGTGTGTTTCAGTAAGTTGATGTGTGTGTGTGTGTGTATTTCAGTGTGTTGATGCACGTGTGTGTGTGTGTGTGTGTCTCTCAGTGTTCTCCGTGAGGAGCGCGTGGCGAGGGAGGCGGAGGAGCGCAGGCTAAGGGAGGAGGAGGCGCGGCGCATGCAGGAGGAGCAGAAGCAGCGGGACGAGGCCCAGCGGCTGCAGGAGGAGAAGGAGGCGCAGGAGAGAGCTCTCGCCGAGCAAGAGGAGAATCTGCGTCTGCAGAAACAGGTCAGCCCCAGGGCAGGATGGGTAATGTAGTCTCATTTCCATAGTCAACATTGCCAGCAATCACTCTGCTGGTCCTAACACTGGACAAAGAGTGTCTGCAGATACTGGTCAGCCCCAGGGCAGGGTGGGTAATATAGTCTCCAAAGGTTGCCTACAGTCGCTCAATACTGATCCTAATGCTAGAGATAGTGTTGTTAGACCTGTTTTGGCCCCAGGGCAGGATGGGTAATGTAGTCTTCTAACATAAACAGTGCCTATAACCCAGGATTTATCCAGTTTATGTCTTCACTTCCATTTGCTGGTGAACCTCATAACTGCTTTGAGCCCAGTTTGGGCATTGAGCCGCGGTAGACGGATCACATGACCGCATTTCCTTCCTTGTTTGTTTGGTTTTGTGGGGAACAGATGGCAAAGATCGCCTCACCAATCAGGAAGCGGGCTAGCCAAACCCACACAACCCTGAGAATCAGAGTGTTTGCTTTATCTTTAATGTGGGTGGTGAGCGTGCACCCTGAACTACTTCCCTCCCTGCAGAACGTCCCACCGTTGCCACCCGGTGGTCAAACGGTTAACTGACTCACACCGCTGTACCACTGCATTATGTCATCCAAAGAAAAGGCAACTTGCTCTTTTTTTTAGCTTGGGGGAAAATATGAAAAGCACAAACGGTCCAGAAACTGAAATAATGTGTTTATTTTATCGACACTTTCCCTACCGTTAGTCTCTGCTGTTCTGACATGGTGCCGGGTGGTCATGGTTAATGTAGTTCCAATGTGCCTTTAATTGAGTAGCAGTTACTCCTTTATGATGTAATACTGACTTTCCTTTGATATCTTTCAACGATCCAAGTTAATGTTTACTGAGTAACAGCTTCTCAGTGCTGTAATTGTCCTTCGGTGAGATGCAGTTGCCTCTGGGAAATGTAGTTTTGTGAACCGTACCTGTGTTGCAGAGAGAAGAGGCTGAGGCCAAAGCTCGGGAGGAGGCCGAGAAACAGCGTCTGGAGAGAGAGAAGCACTTCCAGAAGGAGGAGCAGGAACGCCTGGAGAGGAAGAAGGTGGGAGACTCGGATGCTGAGGGAGAAGAGAGGGGGAGAGGGCGAGGGGAGAGAGAGAGCGATAGCAGGGAAGGGAGAGAAGAGGAGAGATTATTTCAAAGTCGTAAAGTCCATTCTATGTGATCCTTAATCAGCATGACTATTTAATGGTAACAGTATGAACGGAGTTTATGCATGCGGAGCCTGTCATAGATCTCAGAGAGCTTTATCTCCACCTGAGTTGTGGCCTGGAGCTGCAATAGAGGGCAATGAGGTGCCATTCACATGCATTGGCACTTAGCCTCAAATGACACTTGCTCAAGCGTACAACGGCAGTGTCTCTCCCGGGAATCGAACCTGTGGCCTTTTAGGTTAGAAGACCAAGCTCCTTACCCATTATACTGCACTGGCGCCCCAGGCAGAGTGGACTGTGCAGAGTTAGAGCGGTTTCACACAGGCAGAGCGGCTGACAGTGGGCTGTACTCCCACAGTGACCCTCAGCGGACTGCGACTTGGCTGCGCTTCTAGACTTGGCTGCCCTTCTTCACTGAATGGGACAAATTCAGAGAAATTACAGAATGTTTTTCTTCCATATTCGGCTTGCCCCAGTCAAACTTTTAGAGAGAGAGAGAGGGAAAAAGAGGAGATTTGCAGAGAGATAGGGAGTGAGTGAGAGAGAGAGAGATTGGGAGAGAAAGGGAGAGAGGGAAATGGATAGATACTCTTCTGAAGCTCTGGCGGTGCTCTGAGCCGGGACAGACCACCTCTGAGCTGGTCCCTGCGCTCCAGCGGGATTAACCCTGAGGATCAGCGGACTCCTGCTCTTCAGTCTCTGCTTCATCCAGTTAAACCTCAGGAACAGCAGACTCCTGCTCCTCAGTCTCTGCTTCATCCAGTTAAACCTCAGGATCAGCAGACTCCTGCTCCTCAGTCTCTGCTTCATCCAGTTAAACCTCAGGATCAGCAGACTCCTGCTCCTCAGTCTCTGCTTCATCCAGTTAAACCTCAGGATCAGCAGACTCCTGCTCCTCAGTCTCTGCTTCATCCAGTTAAACCTCAGGAACAGCAGACTCCTGCTGCTCAGTCTCTGTTTCATCCAGTTAAACCTCAGGATCAGCAGACTCCTGCTCCTCAGTCTCTGCTTCATCCAGTTAAACCTCAGGATCAGCAGACTCCTGCTCCTCAGTCTCTGCTTCATCCAGTTAAACCTCAGGATCAGCAGACTCCTGCTCCTCAGTCTCTGCTTCATCCAGTTAAACCTCAGGAACAGCAGACTCCTGCTGCTCAGTCTCTGTTTCATCCAGTTAAACCTCAGGATCAGCAGACTCCTGCTCCTCAGTCTCTGCTTCATCCAGTTAAACCTCAGGAACATCCCATTCCTCCTCCACATCCCCCTTTTCACGCCAAGCCTGCGTCAGCACTCACACTGCCTCTCATAAGGAGGACTGATTACAGGGAATCAGTCACTTATGGAGATTAGCATCTGACAACGTGTGGAAGCCGTCCCCCGAGAGATCAGAACTGACTTTTAAAGAGCGCCATTATTGATACCCAACGCTAGTTTGTGCTCAGAATACCACAGTGAGTCTGAAACTGTAGCCAATCAGACACTTTATCTCTCTTATTACATTACATTACATTTACTTAGCAGACGTTTTATCCAAAGCGACGTCCAAAAGTTCATATCAAGGTCATTGGAACAACTACAAAACACAGGTTCGATAAGGTACAATACTCATTTTGTACAGTTATTCATAGCCAAGAACACAGTCCAGTTCACACAGTAAACACTATTCTGACCTAACCTATGCTAAGTCAAACTAGGGGGAAGTACAAGCTACCACATTAGGACTATAATACAAAGTACGATAAGAAACGTTGGCAGTGAACGTTGTGGCGAGTTGGGTTTGAGAACCTCCAGTAATTGAACTGAAAACACACTTCATATCCACCCCCCAGCGCCAGTGTGTTCCTGTTGTGATGCACATTTATTGGGTGTCTGCCATTTATTTGTGGAATATCTGGCACGCCGTTCGGCGATTCCTTGAGAATGCTGGGGGACGTTTGTAAATTGCGCGGTGCTGACCTGGAGCGGCAGTGCGTGCGGGTTTGTAACGCCGTGGCCACGTGTGTGGAAAAAAGCGAGCACAGAGGGAAGGCTTCTGTTTATGCTTCCTGTAGCTCTGTGTTTTTGGCAGGCACGCGGCGTAGGCCTGATTGCTCATCGTAATCACAGGAAACCTTGTAGCGTATCTGAGCGCCGCGGTTCGGTTTGGAAACGCCACATGTGCCCTGGTGTCGTGTTTTTTTAAAAACTCCTCGCGCGTCGCGGGCCTGAGATTTGAACGCTGTTTGTGAAAGGCGTCTGATTCCACCGGTGTGTCATTGATATAAGCTGAGCCCTGTTTTATTCACACATCGTATATCAGACGGTGTTTATGTCTCTCAGTGTATGTTATAGACTCTTCCCTCAGCACACTGTGTATCTGTCTTTCTGCTCCATGTGTGCAGTTTCTGTTTTCGCACATACCTTCTTGTTGAGCTCAAACAGTGGACGTAAACTCCAGCTTTCGTGGGCAAGGCGATGGCAGACATCCCATAAACATACATAAAACCCACAGGCTAGCAGGGCTGGAGCCCAGGCTCTTACCCAGAATGCCCTCCTTGCGCTCGTGCATGAGGATCTGGATCAAAAGCCGTGGGTCTAAAACCACGCAGAGGGGGGCGGGGGCAGGGTGGGGTTGGGGGCTGTGGGGGGGTGTGTGTGTGGGTGGCAGTTTTTCAGAAGAATGTTCCAGAGTATAAGGATGACTCATCTGGTTTAAATTTGGAGTTCCCCCCCGTTCATGGAACGCAGGCGGGATCGATTTTGGTTTTTCGGTTGGTCTCGGGGAACGCCGCGTTCCCCCGACCGTGCGCGGCCCTTACTTCCTGTCTGTCTGCCCTTACTTCCTGTCTGTCTGTCCTAACCGCCGCCGTTTGCCTTTGGCTTCCAGCGTCTGGAGGAGATCATGAAGAGGACGCGCAAGACGGACGCGGGAGAGAAGGTACGGCTCTCACTGCGCCTTCCCGCTGGCGCTGGCGCCAGTGTTGCCTGCCGTTGGCACGGGCATGGGCAGAGGATACGTGGGGTGGTGGGAGTACTTGTGGGGCATAAACATCATGGGTCTGTCTCTCCCTGCAGAAAGATGCCAAACCTCCATCTGCCGCCCAGCTTAACGGCAAAGATGCCAAACTGGACACACAGAGCAGCAAAGGTGAGCACAGAGATGAACCCATCTGACCTGTTCTCTCTTTCTCTCCCCCTCTTTTTTCTCTGTTTTTCTCTCTCTCACGCTCACACACACACATGCATGCACACACACTCACACACACACTCTCACAAGCTTTCACACACACACTCACACACACTCTCTCATACACACACACACACACACACAAGCTCCTCGTCAGGTGCTGGTTTCAGTGGAAGACGCAGAAAATTCTGTACCGAGTGCAGATGTGCTTCCTGTCTGCATCTGTTCTTTCCTCCCTTCCTCCTCCCCTCTCCCTGTTTCCCAGCAGCCCCTGGTGCTCTGCGGTGTACGGGCTCCCTGCTGGTTCTGAGCGCTGTCTCCTCTGGGCGATCCGTAGCCCTGCAGCAGCTGGTCGCTGTTCTCCTCGGGCGTAGGCCCTGAGCGGCGTCGGCTGCACGAGCCCTTGCCCACGCCGCTGAGTCCGCGGTATGGGAGCGCCGTGGTTACTGGCGCTAACAGGCCTGGAACGGAAAGCCATTTAGCATTTAGGAAGGCACCGTCCATGACTGACCTGCGCCCGGGTTGAGAGCAGTTTCCATGGTTACTGGCTCAGTGTGAAGTTAGGCACCGGGTGTAAAGGAAATGGTAAAGGCTCATTTATGGCTTTATCCAAGGCTCATTGGCTCTCACCGGCTGGTGACTAGCCGGACCGCATGCCTGTGGCGATCGAAGCAATCCTACGTTGCGACACGCTGTATGTGAGGTTAGGGCTTGTAGTCCGGAGGTTGTGGGTTTGAATCCAAGATTGGGCACTGCATCGGTAAAAACGTCCATGGACTGTAGGGAGACGAGAAAGCTACCGCTAATGACCAAAGGCAAATAAATAAAATATAAAATAATGTGTTTTAGATTTATCCGACGTTCCACGCATCTCGTGTGAGGGCCTGCTTTTTTAACAGCGGGTGGGGCCCCACGCCATTAGGCCCAGGACACAGGGTTTGAGCGATTGCGGTGGAAGTTGTCGGAGGGTTGCCGTGGCGATGAGGCCTGGGAGCCGTTAACCAATCGGGGGGGGCCTGTTTGTATCCCGGCGGCAGCCTCTGGGCTCGATGGCGGGGGAAGGTGAACGAAACAGACAGGATGAGGAAGTGCAGGATTACTGCGCCGCGCGAGTCTGTCCTCCAGAGAGGACGGCTGAGGAAACGTCTGGAGTTACTGCAGCGAGGAAAAAAAACCTTGCAGTGGAAAAACCATCAGAGTGAAAATCTCCCGGCTGCTGGGCGCTAATGTGTTTAAAAGGCTAACGGCTGTCTCCTTTATTTTGTGTGTGTGTTTCTGCAGCCTCTGCGGAGTACCAGCCTAGCTCTGGGGCGGCGCTGTCCAATCAGGAGGCCGAGGAGGTCCAATCACAGAGCAATGTGACAGAGAGGTAACCAATGGGATTTGGCTGCACCGCACTCATGGGTTGGATCCAGGATTTCCAAGGGCACGTC
The DNA here is from genome assembly GCF_018555375.3 of Anguilla rostrata. Taxonomy (NCBI): domain Eukaryota; kingdom Metazoa; phylum Chordata; class Actinopteri; order Anguilliformes; family Anguillidae; genus Anguilla; species Anguilla rostrata. The sequence continues at coordinate 3,079,101 of NC_057933.1, read as the reverse complement.
GTGCATGGGGTCGCGCGAATGCTAATCGGCGCACGTACAGTGTCAATCAGGGTCGTGCTAACGCTACTCATTACGTCTGCAGTGAGAAACGGGGGTCACACTAATGCTAACCGATGACAGCTGGGGTCATGCTAACCCTAAAAACGACAATCAGGATGATGCTAACGCTAATCATTGTGTGCACAGTGAGAAATGGGGGTTATGCTAATGCTAACTGACAACAATCAGGTAACACGCTAAAGCTAACCAATGTGAATGCGTTGACATTCAAGGTCGTGCTAATGCTAACTAGCGCACAATATGTGGTTTGTTGTCTGCCCTCGTTTCTTCCAGTTTCCCCAAAGCACCTCAGCAATGTAGAGCCAATGCAAAACAGACTATATATAGAGACAGGCATCGGATGAGATGGGATCGGAGCCTGATGTGATCCAGCAGTTATTGGCAACCCCTGATGTCTCCAGAAGGGGAGATTAACATCACAGCTGAATAATGTTAAAATAATAATTTATGAAAATTTAAAAAATATGAGCGAAAGCTGAAATGTGTTATCATGTTTTGTGTGAAACAAGTAGGAAATGAGTCCCTTTCCATAAGTAACAGCAGATGCTGTGCTGAGGACCAGCTACCAAGAAGACGTTTCAGATGAAATCTATTGTTGTTTCAAGTGGCTTTATTCAGTGTTCTGTTTACCATAAACTAAGTGTTGAAATAACTGTCACTTTCTTGGCTTTGGGTGACTAATACTATTTGAAGAGGATGACTTTTTTTTTGAAGTCATTTAATATTTGTTTGAGGATGTCATTTAATGAAATCTGCAGTTAATCAGCACAGCTCTTCTTTGATTGGAACACGTGACCCATGTGACTATAGTTCTGAGGGCTACATTGTGTGGACAGTGGAATCCAGCCAGAGAGGGAGGTACATTGGCAGGTGCAGTGCACCTCGTGATTGGTCAGTGTAGCTTTACTCTTTATTGGTTGAGGTAACCCATGTGACCTGTGCCCCCTCCTAGCCCTGCTGTTCCTGTCCTGAATGGGGTCCAGCCCATCAAGCATGAGAATGGGCTGTCCAGCAAGGGGGAGGCCGGCGACTTCGAGGAGATCATCACGTTGTCCAATCACAGTGACAGCAACGGTGGGGGGCGGGAGAAGCCTGAGAGTGACGCACCGGCCGTGCCAATCCTGGCCTTTGAGGGCGGGGAACCCTTCCTGAAGAAAGCAGGCACCATGAAGCCCCAGCACGTAGCAGGTAATGGGAGAGAAAGGGCTGTGAGCCGGCTGCACAGACTCCTACAGCTGCTCTGACTGCGCAGACTCTTACAGCTGCTCTGACTGCGCAGACTCCTGCAGCTGCTCTGACTGCACAGACTCCTGCAGCTGCTCTGACTGCACAGACTCCTGCAGCTGCTCTGACTGCACAGACTCCTGCAGCTGCTCTGACTGTGCAGACTCCTGCAGCTGTTGTGACTGTGCACACTGCTACAGCTGCTCTGGCTGTGCAGACTGACTGCACTCTCTGGTTATTTCTGTACAGTACCCCCTGCAGAGTGTAATGAGACAGCAGATCAGCTCTGATTTTCGCAGATGGTGGCAACATTCGCACCGCGTCCTACATTTTACAGCTCGAATCGGCCCCTCCCCCCTCACTCCCCCCCCCCCCCTGAGCGCTAACAGGAGGGATCGGGTTCACTGCAGCATTGTAAATCTGGCGCCACAGATTAATAAGGCTTTTTAACGTGGCATAAAAACTGGGTCTGTGTCCGGCACCCGGTTCAGGCCCTACAATAGCTGGTGTGGAAGCCAGGGTTGGGGGGGTGCAGCCAGGGTTGGGGGGGGTGCAGCCAGGATTGGGGAGGTTGAGGGGCAGGGGAGAGGTGGATTTCAACACTATAAAATGTCCCATGCCCTGGAACATTGATGAGGATGGCAGGGTTTCATCCAATCAGAAGAAGAGAACCGTTGCAGGGAACAGGACACCATCATCGATATGGCCCACCCCTTTCTGAGACCCCGCCCTCCCCCAATCCCAGTTCTGTTCCTCTCTCTGACTCTGGGGCCTGTCGTAAGTAAAGTGTGAAACCAGAAGAACGTGCTCGGGAGGCCCCCCACAGAGGGACGAAAGCGCTCGTAAAGGCTTTATTTATTACCCCACACACAACTTTAATCTGGGGGAAGAGGTCTGCCCAGGGGGACAGGCGGGCGTGCCCAGCCTCAGGGGTCAAAGGTCAGGGGTCAGCATTGACCTTACCCACTCAGTGCCTGTGTGTTGATGTAGGAGTGGGATGTGATGCGTTTACCCATGAAAACTGTTTAATCCATCTTTCTCTCTCTCTGTTTCTCTCTATCTCTCCTCTCTCTCTCTCTCTCTCTCTCTCTCCCTCTCACACAGAAGTGCTGTGAAAGAGGACCTGGTCCTGAAAGGCGAGCCTTACGCCACCTGGGCGATCGATCGAGCGAGCGAGCAAGTTGGGGTGGCGGGGCGGGGCTTAGGAGAGAGGAAGGGGAGGGGCCTCAGCCCCAGCGTTCCACGACCACACAGCTTACACACAGAACTCTGCCAAACGACATCATCCCGACCCCTCTGTCCGTCATGCATCAGTTGCCACGCCCACCTGGGGAAGCAGCCAATCAGACGTGTTTGTATATCTCCACCCCCTGGCGGCATGGCGCACCAGTGCTACCTTTCACTGAAACGTGCCACGCCCGTTTTGCCATGCACCTTAAGAGACTGACAGCAGCATCGTAGACCATCAGACCGGAACGTAAATACACACAGTATCTGTCCATTACAAGTACAATTATTGTTATTATTATTATTCTTGAGTTCGACAACAACAAAAAAAAAAATGGAAAAAAAGAAAAAATGAAAGTGTGCTGGTTATTTTTGTCTTTAATGATTTAGTTATTTAACTTGAAGAGAAATGTAACTACTGGGTACAGTGTATGTGAATAATGTAAAGGAACCTGTGGAATAAAAGGTTTAAGAAAGGGAGAGGAGTGTCTGATTATCACAAATGGTACTTCATGTTATTGAAATGCGTTTTCACCTGTGAAAGACCCTAGCTTACCGCTAGGCGTTTACTGTTATTGTGCCCTTAAGCTACTGCTAATGCTGTTGTTATAGACAGTGCTGACATGCTAACACTACTGTTATAATACTGTCAAGCTAGCGCTAATGCTACTTGTTATAGACAGTGTTAACATCCTAACGCTCATGTCAAGCCAGTGGCAATGCTACTGTTACTGTATAGACAGTGTTAACAAGCTAATGCTGCTGTTATAGTGCTCTTAAGCTACTGCTAATACTGGCAGTATTATAATTGCTGTCAAGCTTGCACTAATGCTACTGTTATAGGCAGTGCTGTCCAGCTAATGCTACTGTTGTAGTGCTGTCAAGCTAATGCTACTGTTATGCTGCAGTGCAGCTTTCTGCCTGCACTGTTACGCTGTGGGTTAGGGTTGTCTGACTCACTCCCGCTCCACATACCGCCAGCATTACTGTCCCGCTGCAGCCAGAGGAAGTGCAGCTTCCCGCTAACGTCGCTGTGTGTGTGTGTGTGTCAGCCTCGCTGCTTTACCGCCAGCGTGAGTCTGCTTTACCGCCACCGCCCAGGTTAGCGTCCCGCTACTGCTAGCGTGGAGAGAGAGAACCGCGGCACCACACCGCTGTGAGTTTGCAGGGACGTTCCACCAGAAAGATGAGCCACAGGGGCTTACCCAGCAAGATGGGGCCCTGTAGGGAGGGGCTGGGGGTGTGGTGCTGCTGGGGTGAGGTGGGGGGGGTGGGGGGACAGGCGGTGGTCCGTGGATTTTGGTGAACGTAGAGCTCCTGTGCTTTTTCTCCATGTTACGGGCAGTATCTTCAAACCAGAGGTTGGCAACGAGGGCTGTATCTGTTCCTGGTTTTCATGCCAGCTTCTGGCCTGAATTATTTAGTCAGCCCTGACATTCACATCTGACATTTCAGCTACACTTCTTGCAAAGGGCATGAATGACAGACGAAGATTGTTCTCATGTCTCTGTATGAAATGTTTTACTGTGATCTAAGCTATGAGTGAACCGGTGTTCAGTGTGTACAGCAAGTTAGCTCATTTAGCCAGGGTGATTGGTGGGAACAAAAACCTACACACACACACCGGCCCTCCAAGACCAGAACTCTGCCCTCCAAGACCAGAACTCTGCCCACCCCTGTTCTGAACTAAGGTCCGGCTGGCTTAGGGTCAGATTTCACAGCCCCCCCCCGCCATCCAGCGGCAATACTCATCTGATCCTGATCAGCACTCTTATGATTCAGAATTTAATATGAAACGGACACAACCAGGAACCAGGGAGCATTGGGGGCGTCAATTCTGTCACTTTCAGAATCTGACTTATGCATGAATCAGCTCTGTTCCATTCTGACTCATTTAGGACTCATTTCTGCCCTCACTCAAACTCATTTTAGGATTTATTTCTATCCAGTTCTGACTTGATTTTAGGATTCAGTACCATCCAGTTCTAATTTATGATTAATCTGTGTCCCATTCTGGTTCGTTTGAGATTCATTCCCGTTTCGTTCTGACTGATTTATGACTAATCTCTTTCGCATTGCGATTTCTTCATGGTTCGGCTCTGTTCCGCTCGGCTTGGGTTTTTTGGATTAATTTCTTGTCCCGCGGTAATTTCGGTCGGGAGGATTCATCTCCGTCCAGAAGTGATTCATTCGGGCTTAACTTCTGTCCCGTGACCGACTGATTTAGGAGTTGTTTGTGTCGCCACTTCTGACGGTCGCATTATGAAACAGATGCGCGTGGGCTGGGGTGCGACGGAGCGCCCGTGCGTGTTGTTCTGTCTCTAATAAAGACAGCCGCTCTTTCCAGTGTCCCAGCACCGAAGCCAGTTGGACCGGGCCGAGGACCGCCGCTCGGTTCCCCACACCGGCCCGGCACACCCCCTCGCCCGGGTGCTGCGTGCGGGAGCGCACGCCCCCTTGGGCGTTTCGGCTCGGGCCCGAGGGGGAGCGGGAGCGGGAGCGGGGGAGGGAGGCGGTCGAAAACTCTCCTCTCCTCCCAGAAGCCTCTCTCCCTCCTGCTGGGATGGTGCTCGCTTCTTTGTTTACTCCTCGCCCGGCTGGGTGAAAGGAGCCTGCCGCAAAAATGTCGCGCAGGGAACGCCGCCCGGTGGAGTTCATTCCAATGGGGTGGAAAAAAGCCGTCGTTCTGGCTGGGGCGTGCAGCTTGCCTGATCGCCTACAACCCCCACAATGCACTGCTCACTTTTACACAATAACCACTGTCCGTTTCTATGCGCTTCTCTTCGCCACGGACTATTTTTGGCTCACCAGATAACTCCAGTTCCTTCCTCCTTTCTCTTGTGCTTAGCTACAGTTGGTCCCTGATTATAACTTTCCAGGGCTGTATGACCGCACAGAGTGCTCCTTGCTCCACAGTGTTGTACTTGGCCGGTGACGCTGTGCTCATGAAATTTGGAAGGCTGATGTGTTTTGCTGACACGTTCTCTGCCTCCAGCCCACAGAACATCAGGCTCTCTGGTAGGAAAAGCCTCACACACCCAAATAACACATCTCCTTCTCCGAGATATTAAAACTGAATTCCAGTACGACTCTCACTGCTGTGCATCTGAAACACCCCAGAATGCACTTCTTTTTTTTTTCCTTTTTTTTAAATAATTAAAAAAAACAGTTGTGTCGAGCTGCACCTGAAAGCAGTGTGTGTCATTTTAGAACAAGGTCCTGAAACTGAATAGAAAGGGGCTGCTCCCCCCCATCCCCCGCCCCCAAAACTGTTTATTTCGTTTAACAGGGACCGTGTCCATCGCACTTGTTGCACCAGAGCTGGCTCAATATCTTTCTCATCTGCGATCCGTGGCCAGGCAAAATGCTGAAGAACGAATTGCAGCACTAATACAGAGTTCTTGGCAATAAAACAATCAAGGAAGAAATGCATCGCAAATAAATTACACCACAAGAATCCATTTGATGAGATTACAGCAGCCAGACACAGATGGAAAAAAATACTTGTGGTTTCATGTCTGATTCGCCTCGAGCCATTTTGTCAGTTGAGCAGCAGAACAACGGAAAGCCAGTTTCATTCTGAGATTGACCAGCGGAGAGGCGATGATGTCACAATGCTTTCGGTTGATGGCTTTAATGACTCCGTAACTGTGCCAAACAGGATGCGCTTCCTCCCGGAGCCGGCCAATCAGATCCGTGGCGATTCTGGATTGGTGGAGGGCCAGTCCTACTTGAGTCTGTTGGTGGGGCGTGGCCTTGTACGGGGATCGGTCAGGGCACGGACCCTCCAGTTTTGGAAGCAGAGAAAAAGAGAGGTCATGGGGAGTGATTCCCCTGGATTGACCCCCCTGTTTCAGAATGCAGTAAAGTGGGGGAAGGGGTGGCTGTACACCTGTGACCCCCCCCTCCCCCCCACAAGCTAACGGGCTGGCACTGTCACTGCAGTTGTGAAAGACAGCCGTGCTCATCTGTTGGTCTGGAGGGGCAGTTGCTGCTCTGAGGTTTCATCCAGGCCATTGCAGGCTGATATTTATGTGTTCCAAACGCATGCCTCCTTGTCCATCGAGGACAGCCCTTGTTTGGTGCTAATGAGCGATAGCCTTTTGAGATGTCTGCCTTTATCCAGGGATTCTGTATCGCTTTGTCATGGAACAGGAGCGTGTTGCCGACATGTTGCTTTGGAAACGAGATGTGCTTTTTTTTTTCTTTTTTTTTTTGCACGTTAGCCAAGATCCTGGTCCTCTGCAGCTTTTGCGTCAGCCTTTCTGGACGGGGGCCGATGGATTTTAACCGCAAGCAAGTTATCCCTGATGGAGTTATAAAGTTGCTCCTCCTCCTCCGTCACAGAGTCTCTTCGCGGACGTGTTTATTTTTATCTTTTTGCACGCGCCCAAGTTAAACCACCGAGCGGTGTTGGCCTTACCTCTCGAGAGCAAATGTGCTGGTTTTCCAAAAGCTCGGGAAAAAAAGAAAGAAAAAAAAAAAACATCCAAACTTGAGCTTGAGCTTCGGGTTTTCTTGCAGTGCTCTGCCAGCAGAGGGCAGCACTGGTCCTCAAAGCCCGGAGGATATGGGAGGCGGATCAGGTTTCCCTGTCTCCCCCGTAGGTCTCGGTCGCTGGCCTGCTTGCCCTTTACAGATGGGAGCGTGAGTCACTGAGTTTCAGGCGCACGGAACGCGGATTCGGGCCGCGCAGGAGACAAGGACACGACGCTGAGGCAGAGCGCGTGGAGACTGCGGTAAAGCCGCAGTCTGAAGCGGCGGTCGAATGCTGACTGTTGTAGTTGAAGTTCGTTGCTTGGGTTCCACCCCCCCCCCCCTCCCCTTAGCTGCCTGTTGCAGAGTCCAGAAATTGACGGAAGGAAGGGGGGGAGGGGGGCCGATATTTTGGGAGTGAGGCAGGTGTTCGTGATTAATTGAGAACATGCAATGGCAGCTTATTTAGTTCTTCAGTAATGGAGGCGGTGGGAATGATTTATGCATTTCTACTGGCCACAGGATTGGACAAACATCCTCTAGACTAGGCGGGGGGTGGTGGGGGAGCATGTTCCTGTGTGTGACATACGCTGTGTTTCTAACTGGTCCGTGAGAGATGGACAGGTTTAGTGGGTGTTTATCGTCGATGCCATCGAGAAACGGGGGGTCGGGGGAAACCCTATTCCCTGATCTTTAAACCAGCTCTGCTCTTAGGCTGAAGGATTGGTCAAATGCAAAGAGAGGTTTACCGACAGGGAAGTGAAAAAATAATTGGCACACCTGTGTGAACGAGGGACAGCGAGGCCACTGTATGCAAAGCAGAGGTCGCTGCGCCACACCACCTCGCACAGGTGTGGCCCATCTATTAACCCTTTGAAGGGCGGGCTTTCTGGAATGCTTTTTTCAACGTTCCAAGTCAGTGTTCTAGAACTCTCCAACTGTCGCTTTCAGTCGCCAGTAGTGATTGTGACATCAGCATTAGAATGTTCACTTAAGAACATTCTAAATCACATATTTGTGATTTTACACCTTAAAGGGTTAATCGAACAAATAATATCCCAGCATGCAATATATTGTGTATTTAAATGGTCGTAGAAGTCCCATAAAAACCGTGCGGTCTTGTTGCATGTAATTGTGACTAGTGTGGCTTTAAAAGGTGAGGGTTTCATTCAGGATCAGTGAACTTTAGCGCTCATTAGGAGCTGTCCAATCTGCACAGAGTTTAGGAATCTTAGTTTTGTATCTAATTCTGGGTCCCTGAAATATGGGTGAATTAACGGACGTACTTTCAGCTTTAAAATGCAAGAATTCAGAAGTTAAATCTAGTCTGCTCTGCATTTCGGCCAATCGTACTTTGACCACTTCCGGAAATTTCTGTCACGTTCGGAGCCCACCTGTGGTGCCAAACCAGTGGTCACGGCTCCCAGCAATAAAACCCCTCAGACGCTTGACCCCAGCGGGGCTCGTAAACCGATGGAGGGAAGCAAATGTGTTGTTTTAACGCTCTCTCTCTCTCTCTCTCTCTCTCTGTCTCTCTCTCTGTCTCTCTGTCTCTCTCTCTCTCTCTCTGCACTACGGGCCGCTCGGAACAGGTTCACACGCCGACTGCTGGGAGCGTTAGCACACGCGCTCACACCGCTAACACCGCTAACGCTACAGCGCTAGGAGGGCTTCGGCTACGTCTCAGCCCTCACGCTCAAGCTGTGCTCAGCTCAGCTTAACCTCACTACCCCGAGCACAAGAACAGCGAATTTTTAATTTCAAAGACTAAGAATCAATTTTAAACAGCAATTAAAAAACAAATCGCAACTCAACAGTCAACCTATAACCTAAAAGGCCCTTTAGTATGTGCAAAACCTTTTAGCACGCAAACAGTTAGTAACACGACCTATGATTGGTCATGGTGCGTGTTTTGCACCAATCATTGGCTGTGTTATTAGCTTTGCATGTGCTGAAAGGTTTTGTACCTGCAAAAAGTCTTAGTAAATCATGCCCTAAATGAGCGACATTTAATTATGAAATTCATTCAAATGTGCACAACAGCAATTTATCAACTGTTACTATTATATTTCTGAATGAAAAAATTGTGCTACTTTGTGGGATGTTATGTACAG